>NC_054567.1:4265433-4565433 GCF_017654505.1 Polyodon spathula | reverse complement strand
CCTGCAAAAAAAAACTACTACCCAAAGTAATAATTAGACACACCGTTCTGGATGAAGAACAAGAACTGGAAGACAGTGAAAAAATAAAATAAATAAATAAATAATGTGTTTTTATCGGTTTGTAAACGCTACAGAAAAACACAAAAAGACACTTCTGCACACTATCCACCCCTCTCAGACACAGACCTTGAAAAATGACAAATCCGAGACATCATTGTATTTATTTTTATAAATATACTGACTTGTTAAGGATTGGAGACATCTGTATATTCAATGTATTCGGACGCCTGTCAGGCCTTATTGCTTACTTAAATGCATACAAACGTGTCAAGGTGAAAGTGTACATTGTACATAAAGTGTGGGGGGAGTCTGGCAACTTACAAATACGACTAGGCAAAATTAATCTCAATGATCTTGGTCATTGACATCGACTTGGATCGCATTATTGAGGAGTTTTAGCGATAAAACGAGTGATCAGGAGAGGATTTATTAGTATGCACGACTGTGAAGAGGTATGTGAAGAATACAGCGAACAAGGGGTGGGGCTTGGCTGGAGATGCAGTACTGATGTCCTTTTGCTATGCAGGGCCTATTAAACCTGTTTTACTGTGAAAAAAAAAATTTAATAGCACGTGTAAAATAAAGAGCGCATGTGAAAATAAATTGGACCCGATGCGCCTGACAGATGCTGAATAAATGTTCTGTCTAGAAAGGGTTACTTTTACTTTTTGTTCATTTGAAACACCTAGCTCTGTGTTTAGTTTCCCGAAAACTATGACTTCATTTTCAAGCTAATTAAACCAGATGCCTGCTTCTGCCAAGGTTAACACAGGCTTCCGTGCCTATTAATTTAAAGAAGCTCTATTTTTAAGTCTGACCCGCTTCCAAGTGTGTATACACTCTAATAACAAAGGCACACAGACAAGTTTTTTTTTCTAACATTAACATTTGTTCAGTTTTCTTAATTCAAATTGTTATTCTGCACATGACTTGCTACATAGTATTACTACTGATTGTATATTTTTTAAAACAATACAGTTATTACAATATTCTGACAGTGTCAGTTAGTACTGAATTTCTCTCATTTTTAACTTTATTGTGTTCTTTCAACAATAATAATTTTATTTGTGTAACAGTTTAACTTTACTTACGGTACTTACTATAGTATAGTTCTATAGTAGAACCACAAACCTATTTTAGTTAAATTGTTTCTGGCATATTAACTGTGCTCCATAGAGTTTACCATTCAGCCTGCTGAAAGGTCCAAACCTCCTTTATCAGACAAAAGCATAAATCAAAAACATGGCTTTTCGCCATCATATATAAATCTAAATCATAATAACAATACAAATAATAAACAAAGGGGCAGGACACTCCGTCACACATACCCCCTTTTCTTTGATTTTAATGGAATAAACTTAAAATAACTTTTTTTTAAATACAAAATCACAGTGGTCCTTTCCTGTTTTCTAAGAGTGCGACCTGTCTCGGTGGACTTCACTTAAAAACCAGAAGACGCAATCATGAGTCCACATAGACTTCTTTCTTTTACATCCCAAAGAGCAGTACTGAGTAAAGGACTTAAGTTTATACCAACTAAAAAATACATCAATAACGATAAACTCACCACCGAATTAAAGGGGTGGGAGAGACACATGAGATTAGCAGAATATTTCTTCAATGAAAATATCTCGGATTCAGAGGGTAATTATGAGCGTGGGATTGAGGTTAATAGTACAAGCACTTGGACTCCTCCGGATGGAAGAGATAAATGGTTAGATGTGTATATTGAAGTAGTTATAGTAAATTATAGTAGGACTAAAGAAAAATGTAAACTTAATTTAACGAATATTGAAGAAAAAGCTGTGACTGAGGTTAAATGATGACGATATAAGTATAAAACCAGCAGATAAAGGTTCAGGAATAGTGATAATGAACACAGAGGACTATATGAAATCTGTACAATGTGAGTTAAATAATACAGATACATATGAAGAAGTTAAAAGCAAATAAATCAGTAAAAGAGGTTAAGGAAATTGCTGAGAGACTATACAATAAAGGCATTATATCAAAAGAATTAAAAAAAATACTTGCAGCCACATAATGCAAGAACAGGCCTAGCAAGAGGAAATCCTATGATACACAAAGAAAACCACCCTGTGCAAATGATAGTCGCACGATTGATAATCCAACACATATGATAGTTGAAATAGCAGAAAAACAACTTGGGTCACACGTCGAGAAATTACCAAGCTATGTTAAGGATACAACACAATTTTTAAAAATACTTAAATAAATAAAGCGTAACCTCCAGAGAATACAATTTTATTTTGCATGGGTGTAAAATCATTGTACTCTAGTGTCCCTCGTAAAGAAACTTTAGAAGCTTGTCAAAAAGCACTAGTAGACTAGATAAATCAATACCAACAGCAGAGGTGATGAACATGATCAACGTAGTTTTAGAAAACAGGTATTTTACATTTGTTGATAAGAATTACAAACAAAACAGTGGTACAGCAATAGGATCAAAATTAGAAATGCATTTTGCCAGTACATACATGGGGAAATGGGAAGAACAATTACTTAGAAAATCAGAAAGAGAACCTTTAGAACGCATTCGGTTTGTAGATGATGTTTTGGGGGTTTAGACACGTGGAGAAGAGTCTCTTTTCCAGTTTCATAAAATGGATAATGAAATACACAGTAACATTAAGGTGGACCTTCGATGGACAAGAAAATAAATAGAATTTTTAGATACCATAGTAAAACTTGAAGAAGGTTCAATTGAGACTGAGCTCTTCTATACACCTACTGACATGCACCAATATTTACACATGTCCTCTGCACATCCAATACACAGTAAGAGGGCAATCCCAAAGGGGCTAGGAATAAGAATACGAAGAATATGCTCTAAATAAAGTATGTAAAACAAAGAAATGCATTAAAAACAAATCTTAAAAAAGAGGCTACAAAGAAAGAAATATAGAGACAGAGGTAAGAAACGTGGACAAACTAAAAAGAGATGATCTTCTAGATTATAAAAATAGAGATAAAAAGGTCAAGAGAGTCCCATTAGTAATGGCTTTAAACTTTTACCCAATATTTCTAAGATAGTTTGGAAACACTTGCGGATTCTACATAATTCAGAAAAATTGACAAAAGTATTTCTTAAGGCCCCAGTTGTAGCATTCAAAAGAGAAGCTAATTTAGGTGGTATTTTAGTTCACAGTAAACATTAAAGAATATTTGACAGAATAGGTTCTACAAATATTTGCTCTAGTACATGTAAAGTGTGTAAATACATGGACAAAAGAAAAAATATAATTAAACATAAGAACAACACATAGCCACTAAAAACTAATACCTACTGTAAAAATAGCAATGTTGTTTATGGAATAGTCTGTGAAAAATGTTGGAGAGACTGGAACAACTTTATACAAAATAATTCAGAAGCACCTTTCATTAATTAGAAATAAAAAAAATGAATGAACCAATAGTACAGCACTTCACCAGTCAAGGACATGACATAAATTATGTAAAGTTTGTAGTATTAGAACAGCTAAAATTAGACAATGTGCCATATAGAAGAATAAAAGAAATTAAATGCATAAACAGACTGAACACGATTATGCCAGCGAGACTCAACAGAAAATAATGAACCAATTAATTCCAATAAATATATAAAAGTTAAAAATAAATAAATAAACAAAATTAATTCAAAAGTTGTGCATGCTGATGCGCTGGGGAGGCCAAATCAAGGCTGATCCTCATAGCCAGCATTGCATGATAATATAAATATAAGTTTATATAAAATAATGTTAATTAGAATTAATATATATTTAAAGATATAAATAAAAATGATTTCACAATATATAGAACACCATTACATTATGTAAGAATAAATCATGGATTTGAATATAAACAATAACAAGTAGTTGTCATGCCGTCAAACAGTGTTGCTGCCGGCCTCTGCCTGCCGTTGGTCATTGCCAGACCCTGTTCCCCACAGTGTTGCTGCCACTGTGTCGTTGCCAGACCCTGCCCACCACAGTCTTGCTGCTAGCCTCTGCCTGCTGCTGTGACTTTGCCGGACCCTATTCACCATAGTGTTGCTGCCGGCCTCTGCCTGCTGCTGTGTTGTTGCTGGACCCTGCCCACCACAGTCTTGCTGCCGGACTCTGCCTGCTGGTGTGTCATTGCAGGACCCTGCCTGCTACTGTGTCGTTGCTGGACCGTGCCAACCACAGTGTTGCTGCTGCTGTGTTGTTACTGGACCCTGCTCACCACAGTGTTGCTGCAACACTGCTGTACTCAATATGGATTCAATGACTGTGTATTAAGAACATAAGAACATAAGAACATAAGAAAGTTTACAAACGAGAGGAGGCCATTCGGCCCATCTTGCTCGTTTGGTTGTTAGTAGCTTATTGATCCCAAAATCTCATCAAGCAGCTTCTTGAAGGATCCCAGGGTGTCAGCTTCAACAACATTACTGGGGAGTTGATTCCAGACCCTCACAATTCTCTGTGTAAAAAAGTGTCTCCTATTTTCTGTTCTGAATGCCCCTTTTTCTAAACTCCATTTGTGACCCCTGGTCCTTGTGTTTCTTTTTTCAGGCTGAAAAAGTCCCTTGGGTCGACACTGTCAATACCTTTTAGAATTTTGAATGCTTGAATTAGGTCGCCACGTAGTCTTCTTTGTTCAAGACTGAACAGATTCAATTATTTTAGCCTGTCTGCATATGACATGCCTTTTAAGCCCGGAATAATTCTGGTCGCTCTTCTTTGCACTCTTTCTAGAGCAGCAATATCTTTTTTATAGCGAGGTGACCAGAACTGCACACAATATTCAAGATGAGGTCTTACAAGTGCATTGTACAGTTTTAACATTACTTCCCTTGATTTAAATTCAACACTTGTCACAATGTATCCGAGGATCTTGTTAGCCTTTTTTATAGCTTCCCCACATTGTCTAGATGAAGACATTTCTGAGTCAACAAAAACTCCTAGGTCTTTTTCATAGATTCCTTCTCCAATTTCAGTATCTCCCATATGATATTTATAATGTACATTTTTATTTCCTGCGTGCAGTACCTTACACTTTTCTCTATTAAATGTCATTTGCCATGTGTCTGCCCAGTTCTGAATCTTGTCTAGATCATTTTGAATGACCTTTGCTGCTGCAACAGTGTTTGCCACTCCTCCTACTTTTGTGTCGTCTGCAAATTTAACAAGTTTGCTTACTATACCAGAATCTAAATCATTAATGTAGATTAGGAATAGCAGAGGACCTAATACTGATCCCTGTGGTACACCACTGGTTACCACACTCCATTCTGAGGTTTTTCCTCTAATCAGTACTTTCTGTTTTCTACATGTTAACCACTCCCTAATCCATGTACATGTGTTTCCTTGAATCCCAACTGCGTTCAGTTTGAGAATTAATCTTTTGTGCGGGACTTTGTCAAAAGCTTTCTGGAAATCTAAATAAACCATGTCATATGCTTTGCAATTATCCATTATCGATGTTGCATCCTCAAAAAAATCAAGCAAGTTAGTTAGACACGATCTCCCTTTCCTAAAACCATGTTGACTGTCTCCCAGGACCCTGTTACCATATAGGTAATTTTCCATTTTGGATCTTATTATAGTTTCCATAAGTTTGCATATAATAGAAGTCAGGCTTACTGGTCTGTAGTTACCTGGTTCAGTTTTGTTTCCCTTTTTGTGGATCGGTATTACGTTTGCAATTTTCCAGTCTGTCGGTACCACCCCTGTGTCAAGAGACTGCTGCATGATCTTGGTTAGCGGTTTGTAAATTACTTCTTTCATTTCTTTGAGTACTACTGGGAGGATCTCATCCGGCCCAGGGGATTTGTTTATTTTAAGAGCTCCTAGTCCCTTTAACACTTCTGCCTCAGTTATGCTAAAGTTATTTAAAACTGGATAGGAACTGGATGACATGTGGGGCATGTTGTCAGTATCTTCCTTTGTAAAAACTTGTGAAAAGTAATCATTTAATATATTTGCTATTTTTTTTTCTTCATCTACGATTTTGCCATTTGTATCTCTTAAACATTTAATCTCCTCTTTGAATGTTCTCTTGCTGTTGTAATATTGGAAAAACATTTTGGAATTGGTTTTAGCTTCCTTAGCAATGTTCATTTCTATTTCTCTCTTGGCCTTTCTAACTTCCTTTTTGACTTGCATTTGCAGTTCTGTGTACTCTTTCTGTGTACTTTCTTTTTGGTCCTTTTTTAATGCTCTGTAAAGTGCCTTTTTTCGCTGAATATTTTTTTTAATTGATCTATTAAACCATTTTGGCAATTTAGTTTTACATTTAGATTTGTCTACTTTAGGGATGTAATTGTTTTGCGCCTCTAGTACTACATTTTTGAAGAACAACCATCCTTCTTCTGTGGGTGTTTTCTCTATTTTACTCCAATCTACTTCTGTTAGTCTCTGTTTCATACCTTCATAGTTTGCTTTTCTAAAATTGTAAACCTTAGCTTTAGTCTTTACTTTTGAGGATTTAAAAAACACTTCAAATGAGACCATGTTGTGGTCTGAGTTTGCCAGTGGTTCTCTGACCTCTGTTTTAGTTATTCTATCTTCGTTATTTGAAAAGACTAAATCAAGGCATGCCTCCCCTCTAGTCGGTGCCTTGACAAATTGTGTTAGGAAGCAGTCATTTGTCATTTCCACCATTTCTATTTCATCCTTCGCGCTACCCACCGGGTTTTCCCATTTTATTTGGGGGAAGTTGAAATCCCCCATTAGTATGGCTTCTCCTTTGCTACACACATTTCTAATGTCATTGTATAACAGATTATTGTGCTCACCGTCTGAATCTGGCGGTCTATAGCATGCTCCTATTATTATGCCTTTTGAATTTTTGTCTGTTATTCTGACCCATATTGATTCGGTTTTATTTTCTTTGTCCAGGTTTAACACCTGGGCTTCAAGACTGTTTCTTATGTATAGCGCTACCCCTCCTCCTCGTCTGTCCTGCCTGTCTTTCCTATACAGTGTATACCCACAAATATTATATTCGTCCCCATCACTCTCAGATAACCACGTTTCTGTAACACCTATCACATCATAGTTACCTGTTAGTGCAGTAGCTTCAAGTTCTAGAATTTTGTTTCTGATACTTCTAGCATTTAGATAAATACATTTAATGGTTGTCTTACCTGAGTTGTTGTTCTTGTTTTGATGCGGTCTCCCTTCTGTTTTTTTGTTCATTTCTCCCCCCTTCCTTTCTAGTTTAAATGCTTCCGAACCTGCTTGTGTTGCTGCTGGCCTCTGCCTGCCGCTGTGTCGTTTGCGGACCTTGCCTGTGACGGTGTTGCTGCCGCCGTGTCGTTTGCGGACCCTGCCTGTGACGGTGTTGCTGCCGCTGTGTTGTTGATGGACCCTGCCTGCGATGGTGTTGCTGCCGCTGTGTTGTTGATGGACCCTGCCTGCGATGGCGTTGCTGCCGCTGTGTCATTCGCGGACCCTGCCTGTGATGGTGTTGCTGCTGCTGTGTTGTTGACGGACCCTGCCTGCGATGGCGTTGCTGCCGCTGTGTTGTTCGCGGACCCTGCCTGCGATGGCGTTGCTGCCGCTGTGTTGTTGATGGACCCTGCCTGCGATGGCGTTGCTGCCGCTGTGTTGTTGATGGACCCTGCCTGCGATGGCGTTGCTGCCGCTGTGTTGTTGATGGACCCTGCCTGCGACGGGGTTGCTGCCGCTGTGTTGTTGACGGACCCTGCCTGCGACGGGGTTGCTGCCGCTGTGTTGTTGATGGACCCTGCCTGCGATGGCGTTGCTGCCGCTGTGTTGTTCGCGGACCCTGCCTGCGACGGTGTTGCTGCCGCTGTGTTGTTGACGGACCCTGCCTGCGATGGCGTTGCTGCCGCTGTGTTGTTCGCGGACCCTGCCTGCGACGGTGTTGCTGCCGCTGTGTTGTTGACGGACCCTGCCTGCGACGGCGTTGCTGCCGCTGTGTCATTCGCGGACCCTGCCTGTGATGGTGTTGCTGCCGCTGTGTTGTTGACGGACCCTGCCTGCGACGGCGTTGCTGCCGCTGTGTCATTCGCGGACCCTGCCTGTGATGGCGTTGCTGCCGCTGTGTTGTTGACGGACCCTGCCTGTGACTGCGTTGCTGCCGCTGTGTTGTTGCGGACCCTGCCTGCGATGGTGTTGCTGCCGCTGTGTTGTTGACGGACCCTGCCTGCGATGGCGTTGCTGCCGCTGTGTTGTTGACGGACCCTGCCTGCGATGGTGTTGCTGCCGCTGTGTTGTTGACGGACCCTGCCTGCGATGGCGTTGCTGCCGCTGTGTTGTTGACGGACCCTGCCTGCGATGGTGTTGCTGCCGCTGTGTTGTTGACGGACCCTGCCTGCGATGGTGTTGCTGCCGCTGTGTTGTTGACGGACCCTGCCTGCGATGGTGTTGCTGCCGCTGTGTTGTTGACGGACCCTGCCTGCGATGGTGTCGCACCCGCTATGTCGTTGATAGACCCTGCCTGTGATGCTTCACCCAGTGACAAGGGGGTTACATACAGTTAAATAAAATAATTAAACAGAATAGACAATCTAATCTTCGTCATTTCTATCTGACCCAAACTATCTGGTGCAAGCCAGCCAATACAAACTATCTGATGCAAAGGAGTCTCAGATCTACTGTATAATATAAAGAGGATGTTATACTAAAACTGCAATTTTTCCAAAGTAAAACGAGTGGTAACATAGACATTGGTATCCCGATGCTGTGAACCGGTACTCACTGGTGATAATCCACGGCAGTCTATTCAGTACAAGGATCACTGAATTCACTGTTAATACAATGGGATCTTAATGGTATGCAGATCTCCCTGTAGCACACAGAGCCATTGATTTCTAAAAGAGAAGTGACAACACTTGAAATAAACTACTAATTTAACTCAAGGGTTCTTAGATGTTCTTAAGTTGTTATTTCTAGTTTTGTAATGTTAACAGGTGTTTTTTGGAGTATAAGCTGTATTCCAGAAGGTAATATGTTGCTGTTATTTAAATTGGAAAGAGCAAAGACTTGTCTATACTGACTCTAGCCTTGTCATCCTTTTATTCACGATACACTAGTTCTTAATTAAAGTAATTAGATTCCTCAATGATTTTCATAAAGTGAAGCTGCTTTCTGTTCACAGACAATGCATTTGTGCCCCAAGCAAGTTAAAAGACAGTGAATCATGAAAATCTGTCCAGCTATGAAATTACTTATTGATTGCTTTTAAGGCTTCTTTTGCTGGTAAAAACAAAACAAAACAGCAATGCGTAGTTCTTCTTATTGTTTCCTATACAGTAGTTTAAAGTATTGCTATCATAAAAAAGACTATTCTCTAAGGGTTCGATTTACAAAGATTAGGTTAGGGAGGGGTGTATTTTAACCAGGGTGCTTTTTAAGTTAAATCCAATTTTGTGCAGAAAAAGTTAATCTTCATATGGAAAATCCCATTGGATTAATTCAGAAGTAAGTAAGTAAGCCTCTATTTGTTAATGACTGCTTGCAGTGTCTGTGTGCGTTATCAAAGGTTCAAGTGAAATCAGAACTCTGTTAGGCTTTGTGACTTGATTCCTTTGTGTTTAAAACACAATAGGCAAAACTCATGAAGCATTTACACTAGTGTACACAATGTTCTCCTAAAAGGAGGTGGAGGCTTGCCCCTTGAGACGCAGGCGTGACAATAAGGACTCACTAAGAATTTGCAATAGGTCAGGCAACGCTCAAATCAGAAGTGATAAATTGAAGAAATTAATTTTAACAGAATATTTACTTCAATATTATCATCAACATTTAGTTGGATCACCATGAAACATTTACGAGTGACTTTTCTCCTCTACACAAAGTTCAGCCGTGGTGTTGAAACATGCTACTGAGCAAGAAGCAAATAATTGTAGTACCAAGTAGAGCTGTGCAGATTTTTTTGTAGGGAGGTGTGATAGGGTAAGTTTGCGGTCAAGGCTGGCTAGGAGACACAGAGGAGAAAGACTGCAGTTTAGCACTTGCTGTGCACTTCTATTAACAACAAAAACTCGTTTTAAACAAACTAATCAAAAATAAATACAAACTAAAGATGCACCAAACCTAGGGCTGCTCAGTGCATGACAGAGAGCACAGCCTGCAGCTTCCTTTCACCAAACGCAATGAGCCTGGAACAAAGGGGCGGCATCCTCTTATATACAGTTGGCCATCTCTAAATTGGGAAACAATTAACACCAGCCTTGCCACAGGAGGTATTAAATGAAACTGAAACAAACCCACTAATTTCACAAGAAGAAAAGTTGCCTTCCATAGTGTGAGCTAATATATACAATTGAACTTGCACTCTGCAGAGAGAGGTGAAGAGGCTTCCACAGTGCCAGCTGGATCATTGAGCTGTGTTGCTTGTGGATACCAGGACCAAAGAGAGAGTATTTGCACAGCCTAGTACGTATCTATCTATCTATCTATCTATCTATCTATCTATCTATCTATCTATCTATCTATCTATCTATCTATCTATCTATCTATCTATCTATCTATCTATCTATCTATCTATCTATCTATCTATCTATCTATCTATCTATCTATCTATCTATCTATCTATCTGTCTACAATGCTGCGCTCACTCACATTTGTTTGCCCCTGTAAAACACTAACCCAACACCGTATTTAAGTTTTCAGCGTGGTTGCACTCTTTTTTAAAAATAAAATCAATTATATAAGCATTTGCCAACATGTGCTAATTGATTCTTTTTTGGGGATAACTGTCAATATATTACTGTGCTGCCTCTTCTCCGAGGAACTTGTGGAACTGAGACCATGTTGTGAGAGAGTAATTATTCCCAATTCACCTTCTAAATAAAATTAAATACAAAGTATAGAGTGGCTAAATACAACTTTGTGGCTTAACAAGTAGAATTATTGTGTATGATATGTTAGAACCTGGAAAGCAGTGGTCCAGTGTGATTTGGTCAGAAAAATGGTATTCAACCTCAGAAACAGAGAATCGATGAAAACACGTGTCACTGAAACAATTGTGAATTTTACAAGAGGCTTTCTCTTTCGGGGTGCTGTTGCAAAATAAACCTTAAAAAAGTTCTGTGAATATGATCCCATGATATTTTATTCCATTGATTGTAGGTATAGTCATCCAGAAGTAGTTCTTTTACATTCTTTGTAACATAAAGAATGAATGAAAAGTTCAAAAAGGTTTTCAGCGATTGTAAATGTTTCTGCAGCTGACATTTGCCAACTGCTTAATATATACATTTTTTTCAAAGTGAATTTATTGGTTTAAGTTTCCTATGACATTTGAGAACAGATCTTATTTCTTTAAAAGGTAATAATAATCTCGAATAAAGCCCCTCGCAAGGTAAAGAGAGAGGGAAGGGCTAATTAGCTTTCGCTATAAGACAAGGCAGCTTGTAAGAAATATGACTTTTTACCTATTCTACGGTCTGTTCAAAATAGGGTTCGTGTTTCCATGGAAAGTTAGAACTCTATATCAAAGATAAAGGCTGGATGTACTGAAATGTATGTTTCAAAACTAGGTACAGTAAAACCTGACATTTTGACCAGGTGGTGTTTGTAAAATCAGTTTTTCAGATAATCAAATAATGACTTTAAAATTGTCAATATTGCTAAAACAATATTAACACTACAACACCTCTGCTTATAATATATAGGTATAGGGCCTAATTGTAATCAAATTGCAAGCAAATTCAAACACTAAGAACAAAGTTTCTTTTTTAAAATATTTTTTGCATCGTTTTGCAAAAACTAAATTTGTCCAATCTCTGTACAAGGACAGGGGGATTTAATGAGCAAAAAGGAAATTGAATTTGCATCTACTATAGTAAATATCCAAGTCTATATGACCTTCTGAAAAGGAAATTAGAACAATATGTTTGGCTGGTACAGCCTGCCAGCTAACACAAGAATCAAAGCACAACCTTGGAAATGATACATTGAGATAGAGAATCTGTCTAATTCCTGCTGTTTACCAAAGAATGATTAGCCCATTACAAGTGATCGTAGAAATCTCATTAAAAGTTCATTAAAAGTGTTACAGCACTCACAGGCTCAATGGGTAAATGTGTTTGAAACAGGTAGAGCTTTCATATGGGTTTAAGGAAACCTTTGAAACCTTTGTACTAGAATGAAAGTTGACGTTCAGGTTTTTAGACAATAAATAGAGCTCATTAACTATTTTATTTTTTATTCACAAAAAATGGTTCAAGTTGCATTTTTACGTAAAAACCTTGATGAGTCCCACCCTCACATGTTATCTGTCATATTTAATGTAACAGAGTGTAACACATCTGCTGTGCAGTCAACTTAAGCACAACAGTTCCGAATGCTAGGTGATACATGACAGAACAGATCCGGTGTGCAATGACCTTTACATTGGCTCAGTGAATTTCATCCTCTCTGGTTCTTTCTGAAACTCAATCAACTGCTGACTGGCAGCTAAAAGCAGCTGGTAAACAATTCAATGAAGCCTGAGCAATTATGAATTTTCTTTGAAATACATGATAAGAAATCCCATGAACACATCCCCATTTCACCTCCTGTATTGATTGATAACCTGCATGATCACAGTTGCATAATTACCTGAGCATATCAGTTACTGAAGAAATGGAGCACCAAGTGCTCATCCAAGTATCGACTGCTGTCAGGGTAAAGCAATCAAATTACAATGCTGCCTTTAGAAAAGTAGATTTTCTTTTAACAACCTTCTGTTTCTTCTGCTGGTTGTATTGTACAGCTGCTGGTCCTGGCTGGATAAAGAATGGAAGAATATAAACCCATTTTAAGACTTTTGTGACAGACAATAAGTGGTGTGATTTGAAGACAATGCAATCTTACAACAGCAGGGTGTTTAATTACTAACCCATATACCCACAGTTTTACTCACACCACTCAGTGAATGCACATGGATGATGTCATGACTGTAAAAGGTTCATCTGTTATCCCAGCTATACTACGTTGCATTTTATTGCCTGTTTCCTCCTGGTATATTTCAAGGTGATTTTTTGGGAGACAACTTCTGAGGTAACGCTTTATTTGAGTGGGACACTATGTGCAATTGATAACAGCTTCATAAATGCTACTTAACACTGTAACTGTGTGCATACTCCTTTAGAATCTCTGAGAAAACTGACTTAATATTCATATAAGTATTCATAGCATACTCTCAAAACATAAATGAATTGTAATTGAAGATTCAGCATTTTAATTGCATGTGAGTCACAGCATTACAGTCTGTAATATTTGTAGCATTATATGAACAAATGTTACAACAACAATACTGATGAAAAATGTTATAAATACAGATGCACGTTGGTTTTCAAAGCGATTATGAAAGATTATGCATGCATGAATCCCACAGTGGCCAATTTGATATAGCATTATAAATCTCAAAATGTATTTGTAGATCATTTCATTTTCCAGAATTTATTTTCCCTCATAAAGATTGTAAGATGTTAAAAAACAAAAAAGAAACAGTAAAATCTTTTTGGAATTAATTTTAATTTTTTCTCTGACACAGTGTTTCTTTATGATATGTTGCATTTCTGTCAATCACTGTGGTTATATGAACACTTGTGGGTCCAAGTCTTATTGGAAACAATTTCATGTAAACACAAACAAGTGCAGTTTGTATAAAACCAATATTCTACTTTTAATTTTATAAAATCAGCCTTACTCAGTAAACTTGAACTCAGAAACACACACTGTTAGCATTGAGGTGACTTTGGTAATTAGGTTTTACAATAAATTAAATGCAAATGAGAAAGAACACCCACCAGACAATCAGATAAGATATCTCCTAACCTTTTCACCTTCTGTTTCACTAACTTCAGCAACTAAAGCTGCCCTTTCTAGATCTTAACAACTTGTCGATCATCTGTGCAATCAAGCCTGCTGAGGAACTGCTAATCTGGTAGGACTAATGAGCGTGTTAGATTGATGAGCTTTCAAAGCATTTATTTATTAGCAAGCACATCCATTTATTCTTTGGCACGCATAACATAAAACATAAATCGGCTTACATATTCCATAAACAAGAAACAGTGCCCTGCTTTGCGTAGAAGGTGCTGCAGAAATACAATACTGGGTTCAGTAATAAATTGGTTTAAGTAGATTATACTCTGAACCTTTAGCCTCAGGGTCTGTCTCAAACACAGACAGAAGTTATGTTAGACAAATGGTTTGTTGGGAATATTACATTTAAGAGCTGGCAGACATCAAGCAATAGCTACAGGGAGCATGTCATCAATCTCCTTTCTCAAGGACAATGGAATGGGCTCAGTCTGTTTCTTTAAACTACCCTTTATTAAAACAAAAATACAGGACATAGTTTCACATATTCAATTTATGGACATAATTTGACTAAATTGCATCCTAGCAATGATATGTTATTAAAGTATACTGTTCACAGTCACCTGCAGATATGTAGATCTCCTTTTCTAATCTCTTGATACCTACTTGTGTTCCGTTTTCGCATCTACCATCCCATTTCCTTCCATCGGCAGCAACATCAAACCCGTTTGTAATGACCCTTTATCAGCATTAGGATTGCAAATCACTTGGATGGTGGTGACCTAATAAGTATCCAATGCAAATGATGCTGGAGCCTGGTATCAAACCTCAGACTGCAGGAGAAAACCACAGGCTGTCAGTTCATTTTCCCAACAATACTCAAAGATGAATGACTTGGGAAACATCTCAGTGTATTGCAGGCACACAGATTGGAAGGCTTGTGAATATATTGACTTGAAGGGTGATGGACATTGGCACAGGCTGCAGTCTGGCACAATGCCACCAAGCACCATGAGAGCTTTCCCATACAGCTCTGCACAATTCTGACCTGAGTACTCCTTCAGCCCTGGGCCTCTCAAGCATAGATTGACTGTTGTCCTGGATGATGTGGTGGTTTGGCCTGATGCCCACTAGGGTTTAAATTGAGACCATCACACCTAAGATTGCAGACTTCACAATCAGTTTGTGACAAAGTTGTTTCGCTATCAGAAATGCTTTTTTTTCAGGTGAACAAAAGTCACAGGCATAATCACAACCTAATGTTATTCCTTGTTCTACAAGAGAAAATGTCACAACCTGAGCCCCCGAGGTCAAATCAATTTCAACATCCGATCAACAAAAAACAAATACACACTTCAGAATGACATTTGATGACATCAGCTTTCTCTGAGGGAATCTGGGGTATATGGAAGTTACATTGTAAATAGTTCTGGTATTATTATTTTTATATTTCATGTCTGAATTAAAGACAGTGGGTCCTTGTTCAGTTGGCAGCAGATCTAAATGTCACCATATGATCTCTAAACTGGTTTTCGATGAGATACAATCAACAAAATCATAAAATAAGAACTAGACCTGGCATTTTTAGTATGGTACCTATTATGCTCAGTACTCTGAACAAATCAGCACTCTGAACAAGGTTGTCACGTAACCATTGAGTCTACTGTAAAATTTTAGAGTTAAAGCTGCTCAGGTTTTTTTTTGTCACTCAGAACGCTGTCAGTGGAGCGACTGGAATGTGCACGAAGCCAAAGCATGATTTCCAGAACAGTGAAAGTAAGTCTATTTAGTATATTTATATTAAACACTGGGGAGAGCCTGTTTGAGTTTTCCGAGAGCTGTTTATTATTTATTTGGATATTTGCTAATATTTTAAATGATATATGTATATTTTCCATAAATCTTATAGTTATATATAAATCATTTTTATAAATAAGTGTCTAGCTGTGATACAGTGGTTTGTAATGAAGAGGTGATGAAGTGCTCAGTAACATAAATTCAACTACATTTGAATGGTGAAAACGAAGCTTTATTCGTTGTTTTTAAATAATAATACTGACTATACACAGCAATGTGTAAAGCCAGTCAAACCACAGGGTTCAGTCCTGAAATAATAATAGCACACACTATACACAGACACGGTCACGAATCCCAACAGTGAGTGCTCCTTGTGTACGTGGTGAATTATACAGCAACAGTGAAACAGTAGTGCAGTGCAGTCTGGGGGTGATGCCATCTAACAATAACAAATACAATAATACAATTATTAATAGACAGACAAAAACAACAGCAAAAACATTCACCTTCAGTCCCGCCCCCTTCGGTAGCGAGTGCAATCACGTACCCTCCAATCCATGACTGACACATCGCCTACCGCATTAAAGCAATGACTTCTGGTATTGTGCCTCCAGCCCCTTTCTGGATGGCTGACTTCCGACTGACCCTGGAATGAACTGTGAAACCATCCAGTCCAGGGCACACTGTTTCTGTTACATAGAGCTGTCACAGATCGGGAGGGAGATGACTCGGATTCATTCGTTCTCTGTCACACTAACGCATACTGCATAATACATCTTAACCCTTTCAGGACTGGGATAGTGTAAACACGATTAAAAAGAAACACTTTGATTTGATGACTCACATGGCCACCGTACTTTGCATTACAGCCTTGAAAGACATATCAATGGATAGGGCAGGGAATGTCGTTCACTTCCTGATTCCAGTTTTTTTCGTGTGATTTCACTGAGAGGGGCATTTAGTGTCTAAAGGGACAAAAGCAGAAACAAAACACCACAGGAACTTGTTTAGAGCTAATAAAAAAGGGGAAACACTGCAACGCTGATGTATTTGACTTTAATTATATTAGAACATTTATTCTGGCTCATGTTTTAATATATTTTTCTTTTCACAAGTGGCTATAAACATATACTATTTCATGAACTAAATGTATCAGGTATTTTTTCCTTTTTACTGATAGTAATAGAATGAATAACTATTTTATTTATAAATATTTATTTTGAGAAAATAAATCCAGAGTAGTGACCATGAAAATAACGATGTCATTGATATAATTTCTTGTAATTTGCACAAACATCAGTTTAAAAAAAAAAAAAAAAAAAAAACTTTCAGGAAGTATTGTAAGGTCTCTTGGGTGATACATATATAGTGTTGAAAAAAAAAAGTTTTTATGGATTCTGAAGTACTTTATAATGTTCCCCAGAGTGTTCTGAAAAAAAGGACACTATTTCCAAGATACTACTGTAAAAAATAGATTTTTGTGAAATTTTATAGGAAGACAGTCATCTATAGCCATAGAACTCCTGGTCCTGGGGGAGCATCACACTGAAAAATGCTTGGTCCTGAAAGGGTTAATCAACAAACCAGAAAGGCCCCTACTTAATCTGTTAACTGCCTAAAAATTCTATACACGTTCAGAAAAAACAAACAAAAGAAAAAAAAACACTGCACCCAGAGGCTAAAAAACTCAGTCTCATCTGGTTCCTTCTGCAATCTACAATCAATCTGTAATTGGACATTACTCAAATATAAAATATATGTATCACGTTTTTGTAAAATTGATTCAACAACTTTCAATGTTTCCCTAACATTGACTCATATTACCTCGACCTTATTTCTTATTCCGCCTCTTGTCCTTTGCATTGGAAGCTCATTAGGTAACCTCCGTCAGTGTGAGAGATCAAGTTCTGCTAGACTACAATCCTAACTAGGGCTGACAGAGTCCCAATTAAAAATTATTAGATTGAACTGAAAGATCCAGTCCCAGTGGCAGATGGAAATGTGGCACAATATTTAATCCCAGGTTGACGTGAATTTCAGGACAGATGTTTGCAGGAGGGAATTTGGACAATCTGGGACCACAATAGGGACTGCAATCAAGCTAAGAATATTTGAGAGCACTGTCTATACAGTATGCAACTGAGCTTTGAGAGCACTGTCTATGGAGAAAGTACCTGAGCTTTGAGAGCACTGTCTATGGAGAATGTACCTGAACTTTGAGCTCTGTCTGGCAAAAGCAACTCAAAGGCAAAACTGACAGGGACTGTTTCTCCTCATTTACTGCAAATGTTTCATGACGCCAGCTAAAGTTTAATATGCATATATGTTCTTGCACGTAATTTGCCAGTTTAAAAATATTTGCTTATATGTAATTGGACGTTAGCCAAAGTCATTTAATGGTGCTGAGGATGGATACAAAATTGTATTGCTGGTTGTTTGAAATGTCAAGCTGTGTTTGTTTTGATTCATGCTTGTTTGCACATTTTTAAAGATCGGTTTACTGCGTTTATTCACTAGGTATAATAAAAATGGTTCTAAAATGTAATACAGCAGTCTGTCATGTTTTTGAATGTGGCGGGTCCAGAGTCAGGGCAGATATATAAAAAGCTGGATAACTCAATCCTGTTTTAAATACCATTATACACAGCTGTAAAAATGACACAATTATATTCACTGTATATTCACACAATTATTGTTTTGAGATTCAGCTTTTATTAGGGAGCTCCCCTAAATCCCTTGTTTAGAAAGATACAGGGTATTAATGCTTGTGACAGGGTAGCTGACTGCCGTGTGGGTGGGTGCATTCTCTGCTGAGTGACAGGCAGACTCACACTATCAACACACTGCAGCTCACATGACACTACCAGCAATGGCAGCGCACAGAGTACATACAACACAGTGTACGAAAACTTTGGTGGGACCTACAGTCTCTGAAGTAATCTTCTCTGTTCAATAATAAACGAAATTCGGCTACCCGGTTGTCTGCGGTTTCCTCACTTTTTGTTGGCTTACTCACTTTGCGATATCCAACCCTGGAACACACCTATCTGCTGATTAGATTCCACATCTGGTAATCACACACAGCAGGCAGGCTCTCCAAGGAGCGTCAGGTACTTCATTAATTAATTACAATAAATACACACTATTTACAATATACATTTACACAAAAAACACTCTTCATGCGCAGGGCTATAAACTTACATTAGTGTCGGGTAATTTACACAGCACAAAAAAGTTCAATTGTAAGCACAACTTGCTTTCATTTTGCATTAGTGATGTTGCTGAAGACCTTGATCATGGCAGATAAATGGTTAGGGTGGATACACGACGGATTACTATATACATATTGGCAACTGTTTATTATTATTTAATTTGCATTAAAAAACACAGATGTATTTCACTGGGAGTTTTGTCTGGACATTCACATTATTCCTCACACCACTCACGTCCTGTCACATTTGGTGCAGGAGTGGGATTAAAAATGGACCCTGCTACGATGGCAGCGATGATGGAGGCACAGGAGCAGAGGATGGAAGCGATGATGGAGAGGATGACAACCATGTTCCTGACAACCAACCGCAAACTGGAACCGGTGGCTGAACCAACAGCGTCACTGCCCAAACTGAAGGTGGTGAAGACGTTGCTGGAGGATGATCCCGAGGCCTATCTAACAGCGCTCAAAAGGCAAGCAACAGCAGCCCAATGGCCTCGGGATTGGTGGGCTACTCACTTGGGCCCCAATCTACAAGGAAGCTCAGACAGCCTGCCAAAGCTTGACACATGAGGAAGCATTGGATTACGACCTTGTGAAAAAGGCCATACTCCAGAAACTGAACATCACGAGAAGTACCATCGGCAATTCCAAGAATACCAGTGACCTGCAGGAGTCAGATCACGCGTAATGGCTCAACAGCTGGTGGATTAAGTGACCCGGTTGCTCTGCCCTGGCACCCATACAGCTGATGATACAGCTGATGGTGACCATCGAATCATCGAGGTCTGCACCTGGGTCAGTAGACATCGACCCATAATGCTGGATGGAGCAGTCTGGTTGGCCGAAGGTTATGAGGACTCCGCTACCTGCTCCGCTGCCTATAACAACAGCACCTCCTCCCATCAGACCAAGGAAGGCGGGCCCAAGGCTGGGTCATGCGCGACAGCATATAAGGGGGACGAAGAATCGTAATCTGTTCCTTTGCTTTGGTTACAAAAAATAACCCCAAAGGACCCGTGCAGTAATTGTGAGATATCATGAGTGTTTATTTGTCTTGTCTAAACTGTGTGTGTGTGTACGTTCTAAACTGAGTGTGTACGTACAAACAACTGTTACTTGTGTGTAAGTTCCGAAGCGGTTGCTAAGGGCCAGCATAAAACCCGGAACAGCACTACACTATTGTCACGCATTAGACTATATCACCCCACCACGAGCACTACAGCACACACCCAGGACTGGTGACTGTGTTTGTATATTGTGGGAGAGATACCTGTGTTTATTGTTTGGGACTGCAAACCCATTATTATTTACCCTGTGCTTTACGCATTGCCAGGGATCATTGTTTTGGTCACCAGACCTGGATTATAAAATAAAGAAATCACTTTTCCATACCGGATTACAATCTCTGTCTGTTTTTTTCCGGCACTACATCACCTCTGCACCTGCACACAATAATATATATTTTTAGGTCACCAGACCTGGATTATATATATATATATATATATATATATATATATATATATATATATATATATATATATATATATATATCTATATAATATATATATCATTATATAGCAATAGATATATATATCATACAATGTCCCTTCATCCTCATCTAGCTCACATTTTTCAATCTGAAGCCAAGGCGGCGATGAGTCAGTCTGGAACAACATTGACATAAATCTAGTTTGAACTGCCAAATAATACATTTTAAAGTTGGGAAGGCGTAAGTCACCTAAAGGGTTAATTTGTCTATACTCACTCTAGGAGATTTACGGTGCCAAATAAATTGCCTTACTGATTGATCGAGTACTGTAAAAAAGTTAGTAGAGAAACAGGTAATGACTGGAGCAAGTACTTGAAGCGAGGCAGCACATTAATTTTGATGACATTAATTGGTCCCAACAATGCAGGGGGTAAGTCCATCCATCTACCCAAATTTTCACCCACCCTTTGCATCACGTAAGTGTAATTTAACTGATATAAATGCTTCAAATTATGTCTACGTGTATTCCCAAATACCTAATTCCCATTGGGGACCAACTAAAAGGAGTATTCCCTTTACAGTCACTGTAATCAAACTGTGATAGAGGGAGAATTTCACTTTTATCATAATTCATTTTGTATCCAGAAAACGTACTCTAGTAATCAAGAAGTTTTAGCAAAATTGAAAGTGATTCTTTGGGATGTGTTATAAATAAAAGAATGTCAGCAGCACATAAGGACATTTTATGGCAAGTCTGTCCCACTTCAAAGAAAAAGGTAAGGGAGAAAGAGGGTAACCCTGTCTAGTTCCTCTATATAAGGGGCAAGAGGCAGATTCCGTTTGTGCAAATTTTGGCTTGCGGAAGTCTGTATAACGAATGAATCCAACTAACAAACGCAGGGCTGAAATTAAATTGCTGAAGTACCTTAAATAAATATGGCCATTCAACCCTGCTGAATGACTTTTTCGCATCCTGAGAAACAGAAATACTGGTATTGTTTATTGAGCTAGCTAAGTGCACTATGTTAAACAGCTTTCTCAAGTCATTTATTGAGGATTGATTAGTTTTAAAGCCAGTCTTGTCTTGGTCTACTAATTGAAGGAGATATTTTCCTAATCTACTGGCAAGTAATTTAGCAACGATTTTATAGTCTGTGTTAAGAAGTGAAATTGGCCTATAAGAGCCACATTTCAGGGGGTCTTTGTTTTATTGATTAAAGCCATAGAAAATGAATCAGGTAAAACCATAGTTTAAGTTGCTAGGTTAAGAACGTCCACCAACAGGGGTAGTAGCAGAGATTTAACACTAGACTAGGCTTTTTTCCTCCTGACTAATATATGAGATACCTAATTAAGTTTTGTGACATTTAGCCACATTAATCAAAAAAATAACTCATGCAGTGTTTGTAGAAGTGTTGGCTTATATATATATATATATATATATATATATATATATATATATATATATATATATATATATATATATATATATATATATATATATATATATATTTTACAAATCAAAACAAGAACATGTAAATAAATATACATATGAACAGACATCAGTTTACAACCTACTGTACATATTTGTAAAACTGAAATGATAGCAATACATTTTTTACTTTTCAACAGCAATTGGTTTATTATCAGATAAGCAAAAGCAACTGAACAACGTGTCGTAGATAAATAAACTTATAATAAACATATTTTACAGACGTACATAGCACAAGAGGTTATAAAAAAACATCCAATTTATTTTTCTTTTTTTCGACAAAAGGGTATTCCTTTACCTTGAATCTAAGGCTATTCACAGTCAACACAGATAATGTGCTTCTCCACGCCACCTTTCTGCACAGGGCACAGTTGTCCAAACTTTTATTTTTATTGGCGCATCACATCCAAACCGGATTACAAACACTGCACCAGTCACTCTTAACTGTGTATTCAACACAGGAGCACTGCATCCAAACCGGATTACAAACACTGCACCAGTCACTCTTAACTGTGTATTCAACACAGGAGCACTGCATCCAAACCGGATTACAAACACTGCTCCAGTCACTCTTAACTGTGTATTCAGCACATTTTATTACTATAACATCTCAAAAAGCTCTGAAAATGTCTGTGATATTCTTTGAGCGCTGGAAGCGGAAGCAGCCTTTTGTTTGTGTCCATGTTATCTCTTTGGTGCATGGGGGCTATCAGATACTCCCTTCTTTTTTGGCTTCCTTCGGCTCCTATCGGTTACACTCTGCCTTTTTGAAAGGTTTTCTCTGCTTTTTTCAGAGAAAAAATGACTAGAGACCTGTGCTATATGTCTTTTTGATGATATCGGACTGGAAAGGGAAAATTGTTAAAAGGGTTAAAAAACTAAATAAAAACAAGTATTGTTAGCAGTGAAACGGAACAAGAGTTTTTGTCAAGTTACAGGGGGGAAAAAACCCAACAAAAGCGATCTTGTTTTACAATCAACACTTCTACAAGAGTTTAAGAAATTAGGTTTGCTCAAAACAAGATTAAAAGGGACATTATGTCCTCAAAAATAAAAACCGAAAATGAAGAGCCCCAACTAAGCATTAAAACCACAATAACCACTAAAAACAGTTTAATGAAAGAAATCACCTTTCTGCATTCTTTTTCTTTTATCGTTTGCGCTATTTTAAATTGAACAATAATGAAAATAGATGCCCAATATTTCTAAGGCTCGTAGCCTTGTTTTTATGTGCAATCATTTCCACAAATGTATTGTTCCCACATGCAAACACACATACGCAAGGGTGTACCGTTTGACACACGTACACACACACACGTTTTATATATTAAAATTAAGCACCGTAAGCATAATATATTTGTATAATATATATATATAGATATATAATAATATATTATAATTATCATATATATATATATATATGCCACGAATTAAATTTTTATATATCATTTAGTCTATTATAGATGCTAGGTGCTTAATTTTTGCATATCATTTAGTCAGCGTAGATAATCTTATTTCTATCATTTTTATGCAGTTCCTTAACTGAGTATGCCTATGTCTAAAATAACCATTTAAATAGTGTATGAACCAGATGTAATAAAATAATGTTAGCGTCCAACACCTTAATATTAGCGAAAAGTCAAAACAGGACTTGGGCCTCGACACAAGTTATTGAAATAGCATACTACAGGAGATAACTGTGCCCCATATAAACTGTACTAAGTACGGGTAAAAAGTATAGCAAAGTAAATATATCAAACATGATGTAAACCAACAACAAATCATTACACACTGAGGGCATACTAACATACTGGCAGTCCAATGCAGCAACTCAAGTGTAGTTTCAAAATGTCCATGATGACATCGGTCTGTTCCCACTGCTGGCTGGAAAATATGTTGTTTCAAATAATGCCTGTGTAGCAAAAAACATCCACAAGATGTTGCTGCAGTTCAGCGTTAAAAGAAATTATGACCCAGGTCGTCTTGTTGTTGTAATCCATTTAAGCCTGTGATTATTGATGAGATCTATTCCGTGACAGGGGTAGGTCGCTGAGAAAGCTGGAAACTGCTTGTGGTGTTCCAAACATTATCCTTTGTCCCTCGAAGTCTACGCTGAGTCTTGCGGGGTGAAGTAAAGCATATAAGATATTTCTCGATCTAAGAATCCTTTTTACCTCATTGAACTCCCTCCGAAGTCTTGCCAAGTTAGTGCTCATGTCGGAGGGGAACAAATATCATAGTCTTATTTTTAAATAGAACTTTCCCCTTCTCTCTCGCTACCCGTAGGATCTTTTTCCTGTCCTGATAGTTTGGGCGTTTCGTGATGACAATCCTTGGGTTTTGAAATGGAGCTGGTTTAGGTAGTAGGGCACGATGAGTGTGGTCTATTATCAGTGGCTCCCCGAAATGTTCACTAACCAGTACTGCTGGTATCATTTACAGTAAAGAACTTAATCGGGTATGTGCCCTCATATCCTTGTGACAAGCCCACTATACAAATATTGCAACATCTGCTTCGCTTTTCCAGAACGTCTGTTTTATTTCTTAGCGTTTTGATTTATTTTATTAAAGTATTTATCTTTTATTACAACTGCGCCACGCTGTCCTCAGTAGTGCCAATACGACTCTTGGCCTCTGTTAGTCTAGATCCAAAACGATCTAAGGAATTTTTAGAATACACGACATGCTTTCTTCTTTCGTTTCCTCAGCGGTCTTGTTTTCTGGAGTGTTAAGTGTATTAGAAGAGTAGAGCCCTGAGTTTGAGTCCTCATCCAGCGTCTGTCCTTCCTCTGGTAGCGTAGATTTTTTTTATAACTGTTTCTCCCCGACATACTACAGACATCAATCAGCAAGTCACTGTACTATAATGGTTTAGAATGTGGTGTTGGACACCAAGACAACGTAAAAAGCCAGGGTAGCAGAGAGCTCCTTACAAACGTGTCTGCTCAGCACTGCAGCATCACGTGAACCCCTCAGTGTTTCAGTTTTTATTCAAGTAAATAAGTAAACATGGACTGTGTCTGATAATAAATAAATTGTAACATTGAAGAGATAAGCTTTGTGTCAGAAAACTGGTGGTGGAGTTGGAAATGTGATGGCTAAGTGATGGCTAAGTGCATTCATTTAGATATTACTTCAGTTTGGAGCTGCTCTCGAATTGACTCCACAGTCATAGATCAGCTTTATAATGGAGACGGCAGTGATGGCTCCTCTCCCTCGGAGTGTCCTGTCCCTTTATGTCTATTAGTGTATTATGTTGTATGTAATATGTTAATGTTGGTGATCATGTATAAAATACACAGGATATAAAAATGGGTTACGAACATAACTGTTTAAAATGTGTATTTGTATTTAGGCATGAGGATTGCACAGCACTTCACGGGCAGGTAAAATAATATGTGAGCACGGGGAATTGCACTTTTATTAATTCACGTGCAGTTGTACCGAGACTCCAGTTGAATGATTGATTAGCAATCGAGTCTCGGTACAGCTGCATGTTTTCACTCACTCAGGGTTGTGTGTTCGTGAGTGGAGAACGGGTGAGAGAGAAAAGTTTAACAATTGCTACAGCATGCTGGAAGTGCCAGCACGGTACTTGTTTGTCCACTATTTTGTTTAGTGTTTTGTTTACCTTTTTATTTTGGCCACAAGTGTTGTGTTCTGTTTTGGTGTGGTTTTCTGTTCAAAATTTTTATTTCTTTTTTAAATAAATGCCCAGCAGTCATCTCTGTATTACTTCCTTGTGTTGATGTCACCACTGCAGCCAGCCTGATCACAATGAATTACTGTAAAATTGTTTTTATCTATTTTAGGTTTACCAGTATAAACATTGGATGGCCAGCCAGAGTGCACGATGCCAGAATTCTTGCAAATTCGACCCTGTTTCGGAAGGAAAAATGGACACCTTTTTCCAAATGTAGGTAAACATAGTGGTGTTTGTGTAATTTTGAAATGTCAGTTATACTCAGATAAAGTATGCTTTTCAGAGTGAACAATGTTACCAGAAAAGGTCTTACTTTCCTACTGTTACAGTGATACTTCAAACAAACAAATATATCATTCTAAAATATGAATGTTCAATGTAACGCAAACAAAGCAGGGCGAAGATGTATGAAAAATCTTGTTCTAAAAATCTAAATAGTTTAAAAAGTAATTGATATCTTAATTGTACCTATATACTTTTTTTTTTCCACAATGGACCAAGGATATAGGTGGTGTACAGGTGCCAGTCATGCTAATAGGTGATCCTACCTATCCATTACTACCTTGGCTGATGAAAGGCTTTTCAGACACTGTCAGTCTCAACCAAGACCAGATGCACTTCAACAGTCATCTCAGCAAGGCTCGCATGGTGATCGAAGATGCATTTGGACGGCTGAAAGGCAGGTGGAGATGTTTGTTAAAAAAGAACGACACCAACATTGAACATCTGCCTACTCAAATTGCTGCCTGTTGTGTTCTTCACAATCTTTGTGAAATTTGTAATGAGAATGTGGAGAACACATGGCTTGAGGACATTGACAATGATACCAATGTAACCATATTTGATGTTGATGCAGATGTACCTGCTGTTGCTACTGGAGCTAACATTAGGCAGACGCTTGTGGAATACTTTTCAGCTCAGGACCACTAAATTGTACATAATTGAATGTAATGTAAACTAGCAAGCAAGAATTGATCAATGTCTATTTTTTTTCATTAAAGAACATTGTACTAAACAATGGTTTTGTTGAAAAGTGAAGTGTATTGTCTTTAAAGAACATTATACTATATAAACAACAGTATTATTGTACAGTAAAGAGAGTGCAACAATGAACATGAACATACAGAATAACATTGTAATTTAAGAATGTATTTATCAACATTATAAAGTTTCTAGTACAATGTTCTTTATTAAACAATGTTAAATTAAAAAGCTCTTATATATGTCCATGTTCATTGTTTATGCACATAATTGTTTATAGTTTAAACACTGGTATTATTGAACAGTAAAAGTGCATAAACAGTGAACATCAACACATATAATAGCTTTGCAAGTAACATTTATTTAATGAATTACATTATACTATAAACTTCATAATGTTAATAAATAAACTTGAAAATTGTGGTGTGGTGTGTGTGTATATATATATATATATATATATATATATATATATATATATATATATATATATATATATATATATATATATATATGAACATTAGAATATATTTCTATTAAAGAACATTTTCTTCCAGTGTCTAGCCCGTGTGGATTTTAAGTTGCCCTTAACACATTTAACAAACTGTAAATAAACCTTCCAAATGAAACATGTTTCTGCATTTATTTTCGTCTTCGAACTGTGAAACTTTGCAAAACGTAAACCCCTTTTAATTTTTCCAGTTGTGACCCTTACACTTAAAGGCTTTGATATGTGTTTGGAAATGTTGTGAGATGGCGAGATGTGAAAGGAGGGGAAGGGTGATGCTTGAACTGAGGTGTTGATGTTTTGCGAGTTTGAAAGCATCTGCCCAAATAACTGCAGTTCATGCTGTCTTTCTTCTTTTCTCATTCTCTCATGCATATCAAGTTGTTGCTGTCAACACCTGTCTCTCTCTGCTAGTTTTATTTCCTCCCATCTCCTTGATTCATCCAGCAGCTGATGTTCCCACTTCTTTTGCATTGCTGAAAGTTCAGCATCTCGCTGCTTCGCCTGTATCTTTGCTTCCTTTTTCATTTCAATAAACTGCTTTGTGGAAAATGACAATGCTTGTTCAAGCTTGTTTCTTCCTTCCTTTTGTTTTTCCTCCCTCCAGTTTCTATTAACAGAAAGCGCTCTTGTTAGTCAACAGCAACAGTTGAGACCCCTAAAAACAGGCTTAGATTTTATTTTGCTAAAAAAATAAACACTGTTATAAATTTAGATTTACTTTTTTTTTTTTTTTTTAACAAAGCACCTTCGTAAACGTTCATACAGATCGATCAATCACCTTGTTGCTGAGCCACTACTGTGGGCTGAGAAGCTGACACTGCCAGCACCAGACGCGATGACAGAGGAACAAACTCTCTCCACTGTGTTACCTTGCCAACCACGAAGCTACGCCTGAAATTGACACCGATGACACAAATACAATGTGTATTTTTCTGTACATTGCATATGTTGCTATTTACAAAAATGCTGGCTGGCTATGAATTGCTATCTGCAATAATTAATGTAGTCACTTAGACGTGATCTTCAATAAAGTCTCGATTTAAAGACAGTACGTTTCACTGTAGCCATGGGTATGAAAGTTAGCACTGGAAGAAAACCACTTTAGCAAGTACAGTGGAATCGGCCAGAACTGACAAACGCTGAATCTACTATAGATACTAATTAGAGCATAACAAATACACAAGAAAAATGAGGGCAACGCGAATATTTCCAAGAAAGCTGGGAGTCTTTGTATAAATGGATTTTATATTTTTAAACGCTGCAAAAACAGTTCTGCTTGTGAAGCATTGTAACAAAGTGCCCGGCCCTGTGTGTATTTTCTGATATGTTGCGCATGGTGTGTTAAATGTTGGTGTATAGGCATTGGTACACGGGATATAAACGGGTCTGTGCATCACGTGTGTTTAAAAATTGTATTTAGGCACGGGGTTGTACATCACTTCACATGCATTTAAAGTAGTTAATATGTGAGCACGAGGTTGCACATAATTAATTCACGTGCTGGGATTCAAGTGAATAATGAATTGGTAATTGAATCCCAGCACAACAGTATATACAGATGCATGTTTTACTCACTCGGGGATGGGTGTTTGGTGAGTAGGGAACGGGAGAAGAAGAAGAAGAAGAACCGTTTTTGTTTGTCTTTTTGTTTTGGTGTAAAGTGCCGTTTCCTGCCTGTTGACTGTGTAAACCTTTTATTTACAATAAACCGGCGCAAACAAGCGTCCTCACCATTTCACTTCATTGATGTATTCCTTTCCTGGTTCTGACGTCACCCACTCCGACCGTCTTTGTGACACAAGCATCCACACTATAATTTGACAGAACAGGTGATTTATTTGCACTGTGCAGGACCTTATTTTCCCTCATTGGTGCGTGAGCCCCGCAGCACTCATGGAATCACCGCCTGTGCACCTATTATCAGTGATTAAAGCCTGGTTTTCAAACAAACTGATTATCGCTCAGCAGTCTGTATTAGTATAAGAAAAGGGTGTTTTAAAAAAGTAATTTCAGATTCCAATCACTTAAAATATGCTGACGATTATGTAAACAACACCAAGCTACAGACAGCGAGTCCCAAGCTTTAAACGTGTTACTGTTTATATTGTGTTCAAAATAGACATTGCAGATACGATTTGTGACAAATTTTGCTGCTATAAACTGCAAACAAAAACAGATTGTATTCTGTATTCAAAAGTACCTTCTGGACTAGTGGGCACATCTACCTAACCATCATTTGGTTCTGTTGATTCCTCTGCCAAAACAAACCAATTACGCATGACAAGCATACAGGGTGTGTGTTGTGCGTTTATGTCCCAGATTATTATTATTGACCTAATTACTTGCATATTGCATTTGAAAGTACTTTTCAGGAACAATATGCACACAGAATACCACAATTTATCCTTTATTTGTAGGATTACATGAATCACAATACAGATTATTATATTAATGGTGACTGAACATGCAACGTCGTATGCATTATTTATCAATGCCGTAGGTCCCGTAGAATCCAAGAATCGTGGTGGATTTATCTCTGGCCTGCTTCTCAGTATTTCCGAAAGTTCTCGGAAAGCCTTGCAGGTTTTTTTCTGAACTCCACAGTTTTTTTTAAAGTCTGCTTTTAGCATTTTCATTTTTCTTTTAACCTGGTCAGGGGAGCGATTGATACTTATTGAAAGAAGCCGCCTACTTATGTCCTTACAGCAGCATTCCGTATACTTCCTTCCATTTCTTTTTAAACCTTTTCTTCCATCCAAATAGTAAATAGTGCCTTAATTTCTGTATTGTCCCAGTTGCTACCTCTTAAAACCGACATTGTTTAATATACCACAGTTATGCTTAGCAATGGTAGCTCTGTTTCACGCTCGACCTAGTAGGGGAGTGGTTTGAGCTGCGTCACCGCATTCACGAGTTAAGGCCAGCCCAGGGCTTGCGTTGGGTTCACACACACAGATAGGCCGGCCCTGAGGCGACATTGCGTACTTTAGGCCGCATCAAAAAGCTGGTCTAAATTTCACCCGGCCCAGGGCCGCCTTTTCATTTTTCGAGCGTTCTCACATGAGATAAGGCTGCCCTGCACCGGCCAGAACCGCAAGTGTGAACGGGGTCTATGTTGCATGCCTATGATATCTAGTCATGTTTAGTTTTCTGCTTTACAACTTGATTTACAGAGATGTTTTGTATAAATAAATTATTGAAAAAAGTTATTGTTCTCAAAATGATGAAGTAGTTTTAAGTATTTATAAAAGGTAAGTGTTATGTGTATCACCAGTTCTGCATTCTGAATTCGGCTTCTCTCTGTTCTAATGTGAATTAAAATGACCCTTTTTCTCAGTGCCCAAGTTTTTAATTTTAATTATATACTCATATTTTTATACTTATCATTAAGATAATAATGGAGACCAGGGGGGTTCTCTGACAAAGTTATTCAGAAAAGAATACAAGCCATTTAAAACTGAAATACCCTTTTACAATGCAGAGATTTCTATCCTACCAAGATTATAAGAGCAGGTCATTAAAGATATAATTACCATGATCCTCTGTCCTATCAGTTTTTCATGACAATGCTGGAAAAATCAACTTTGTGAAAAGGATTTATGATGCTGTTGAAGATTAGTGCCTGAATATTTGAAAAGAAGAACCATCTTCATTCTGCTTACACAACACAGTTAGTTTACAATGACGTTGAATTCAAGGATATCGGATCCTACCATGTATTGCACTGTGTGGTTAGTCTATCAAAGGTCATAGACAAAGTCCTGCTGTGGACTGACAGAAGACATTAATGAAGACATAATGATAATAAGAATAGTACAATTCTGACTACCACTACTATTAAATGTATAGTAAACATGACAGGCTCTGATAATATGGTACCTCATAAGAAACACTACAGTGGAATAACAGCCTTTTTTGGTATTCATATAATACTTCTATTTAAGTGTATGTGTTTTTTATATTTCAATGGCCAACAACAACGGCTGTGCCAATCTTTGAATTCAGAGCTCCCTACAGCAATGGATATGTGTAGTCCTTAAAACAAAAACACAGTAATGAAGTAATGGAATCTATCAAACACATGGTTAATAACACATTGATAAACCAAAGACATGATGGTTATTTGTGGGTATCTCAGAGATAATCAGTGTGAATAAAGACAGGAATGCGTCTCTCTGTGTTCCCTCACTTGTTTATTATCTTTGCATTACTTACTTAGACTACAGTTTATTGTTATTAATATTATTGTAAAAGACTATGTAGCTGGCCCAGGGTGATGGATTATTCTAGACTATCACTACCATGTCATACAAGACTACTGGATGTAGGACTAAGATTAAAACCAATAGTTTATATAGTGTAGGCTATACCTTTTCACTATATATCTCTTTGCTAATTCATCAGCTTTGTTTACACTTGAAGGCCATCCTAGGGTTAGTTTTACTATATTATCAAGCACTTTGTAATTGCTAAACGCTTTCAATTGACTTTGTGTTTAAAAGAGGAATACAGAGGTTTGTTGTTCTTATTGATCACGTTAAATATTCAACATAACAACAATGATCATTATAATACATGAAAAGCGCAGTTTTGGTAAATGCAGAAATTGTACTGAGTTTAATATTCATTTTTTTTTTTTTATTAGACCAGTACCTTAACTCAAGTGTGACAAACACAACCCGTTTATAAAAGAAACTGACACAGCTTAGACAATATGACATGATGTGAGTGGCAGAAGAATTGAGGAATGAGCTAAAAATCAATGAAGGGCAACAAGCAAAGACACAGACGCAGAGAAAACTAAAGCATTAAAAACAAAGTTCAGGGACAAGGTCAGAGAGATAAGGAAAGAAAAAGAAGACCTCAAATTGCTACATGGACAGTGTCCCACAACAATTAATAAGAACCACACAGGTCAAAAGTGATAACAAATTCAGGATTTGGAAGTAGAGATTGAAGGATTACAGTATACATGGTGGTTACCCAAAATCAGACTACATAGATAAGGTACTATGGGGAATGTGTCCCATATTTTATTAGACTACAGCGATTCTGAATTAGTCTGGCTGGTTGACTTTAAATAGCTAAACTTTCATTTGAAGGAGGATGGGTTACTCAAGGCTTTTAATTAATTATAAAATGTGCTTAGCATTAACTTCCATTACAATCAAAGGTGACAAATATGTTCTCGCACCTGGAGAGCCATTACATCTTGGATGGGGACCAGTCTGGATCTGTAAACGGTTTTGGGGCAGTAACTTATTAGTTACCTTTTATTCAAAATAGGAACATGGCATTAGCCAAAATGTGTCTGCCTGAGGTCCAGTCAGTTTATCTAAGCAGTGGCGGATCTAAATAACAGCCCAATTGAAGTATTAGAAATAGGAACAAACCTGATATTGTTCTCTCTGAGTCGGAATTCCAGTTGCTTGTAAACGCTTGCAATCAGACATCTTTTCTGGTGTCTTTGTATCCACAATATTAAAATATACATAAACAAATGTCACATTCTTGAACTATATTTGAACTAAAATAACTTTGGATAGTTGTTGTTTGTTTATTGTTCATTGCCAGAACCCATTTACAAACTATTAAAGGACAGGTTGGTTCCCTTTTCATTTTGAACACTGTCTATTAAAGGGAAAGGATTGATGCACAGTGATAGTATTATAACTGCTTGTGTAATGAATACTGAGGCTGCTGTCTTTCTCTTTCAGAGACACATTCATAAGATCTGCATTACAAAATATAACTTAAGATGGAAACAAATACAACTAGAGTGTAAGTTTCAGGTCATCTTTTCCTGAAAACATTTCCTAAGGGGGCACAATCTTGGTTGTAAAATGCTATCCGTACTGTGTCTGCAGAATTTCTAGGTTGCTAAAATACTGCGAAAATCGGAAAAGCATATTACTTAATAGGAGACACAGCATTTGGAAAGGAGTTCCAAAGGCTTCTGGGAGTTTCCTGTAACATTACCAAACAACAAGCAATCCATTGCATTTAGCATCTAGGTACACACCAAATGGTTCTCATCTTTGATTAGATATAGTATGTTATTAAGTTGTCTATGAGAAGTAAATCCAAGTGTGTTAGCATGTGAATGCATTATTGTTTTACCATATTAATTACATTGCCTTAGATTTGATTATCATTAATTGTATTTTCCTGTTAGCATTAAACAGTAAGTGCAGTAGCTTCTAACTCTGAAGTCTGTGTTAAGGTGCTTTTTTTTTATCTGAGCTCAGGAGTTGCTCTTCAATTCTAACTGCCTAACATAGATACTTATAATAACGTTTAGATCAGCCAAAGTGTAAGAGTAAGAGCTGGCACCATCTAGGGCTCTGTCACTATTGATCAATGTGCTGTTGTTTTGCCACCTATGCACCGCCTGGCTTTGTTAAGAGTCTGATCTAGCTTATGAAACACATATCTACGGCAGGCGATTAGAACTGAAGAGCAGCTGCTGAACCCAGTCAAAGCACCAAAATGTCAGCAAACACCATAGGGGACAGAACAAAGCAATTAGAAAAAAATAGTTTGAATCGTGCTGTAAGTTTTCTTTTTTTTACTTTCTTTAACCATAATCCAATAAATCTTGTACTTCTTGTAATACTACCTTTATAGTGATGGGGAAATCTTAGAGGAGAGTACACTTCTTAGGAATTGGGTTCATTTTCCAGACTGGAGCTGCTCACTATCAGAATACCAGTATTTGATAATCACAAGCTGAAATATCAGTTCATTACTACCTTCCATCTGACATGTGAAATAATTCTTGCTGAAGAATGACAGCAATAAGTCCTTGGTCCAAGCTGGCTTGTCTATAACTGATGAAATATATTATGTATTTTTAGAGACAAATGTTTACTTTCTTGGTAAAAAAAAAAAAAAGGTTTTGGAAAACTGGATATAACTTCAAAGGGGGTTCTCGTATTCAGGGCATACACAGAAATGTACCATTAAACAGAAAAGTGCTTCTTTTATCAGATAGAGCAGAAGAGGTCGCAGACTTTGAAATTGACTTTATTTAAACAAATTCCACAAAACAAACTGAAATTTATGAGCTAATCTAAAAAAGATTGTGGATTTTTTTTAATTTTTTTTTTTTTTTTTATTGTTCCCTTAAGTACTATTTCACAATATATCCTATCTCACTGGCAGTCCTCTTTTGGATTCATGTCAGATCCAATATAAACGCATTTTATTACCATATTGATAGAGGCATATGAAAGTGCATTCTCAGGGTTCATCGAGCAAAGGCACAGAAATCATTTGGTGCACCGAAGTGTGACATTAATCTATCTGTCCATCTACTTATGCAAAGCTATGTGTCAAATGAATTATTTTACTTTTATTTATTTAATTTGGCAGACACCTTTATCCAAGACAATATACAGGTGTTACAGGGCAGTAAAGGGTTACAATGTAAGCTTATTATTTAAATATAGTATAGTTTACAGTAAGTGCAAATAATATTACTAAAATAGAATATGAACTAGAATGCAGTAAGTTAACATTACAAGTTAGTGCAATGGTGCAAGGATAGTGCATTAGCAGAAAAAACTTAGCGTATCCTTTATTGTGCCAGGATTAGTGTTAACCACGACAGCATTTCCTCAGGTGATGCATAAACGCCATTTGCCTTAAAAAAAAAACAAAAAAAAAACCATATCACTCATTGTGACGTTAGAACGTTCCCTCAGAGACCAAACTTCTCATAAGCATATTATTAGTCTGATTCATAAATCTGTATTGATCCTTACCGGCATCATAATTAACACGTTCCTCAGAGCAGACGAAGAATGAGATGTGTCTTATCAGTATCATTCCCTAGCATAATGTCTGCATTTAGGAACGTCTATTTAAGCAATAGCAGTAATAAAAAAATCTGTGTTTAATCCAATAATTACGTAACTTAAGTATTTTGTTATTTGTAACGCATACATTTAATTGCATTGTTAACTCGTCTGAACAGCTGCTTGCCGGTTGGAAAACATATACTGTAAATCACATTTGTAGCCTATTCGTTGCTCTTCGTGTGCTTGTGTGAGCTGTACATGAAGAGGAGGGAGAAATCTTGGAACATGATCCAGGAGAGTTGACCTGTGATTTACTCTGTATTACTCCATTGATGTGATTTGTAGCAGGTATCACATCATCAGAGTAACCCAGAGCAAAATCGCAGCTCAAATCTGCAGGGTCTTCGAATCTTAATTAGTTAATATGCATTCATGTATCGAGTCCAGCTGCTAGAAACATGAATGCATATTAACTGATTAAGATTCTGAAGCTGGCAAAATTTGCAGGTAATAGCATTGCATCTACCGAGAGAGAAGATCAAGTCATTTTACAGTCAATTAGATTTTATTATGACCCATAACATGTATGTGTGTTTACTATTTACAGCAATGGCCAAAAGGTTGCATCACCCTATAGAATGAATTTGTGTTTTTTCGTAGAGTCGACTGAAACCTGCTGAATAATGTCACGTTAACATATTGAATTACACACCGCTTTTTCCATATACTTAATGAAAAACTGACAAAAATTGAAAAATGTGACATTTCAAAATCTAATATGAAATACTGTACTACTAGTATGGTATCTGGTAGGCTTTTAGTAGACTACTAATGCTCTGTGCTTCTGCGCTTGGTGCTTCAGGCCTTGGTGCTTGCAAGTGCTTGGTGCACGCGCTGTGGTCAGTGCACGCGCCTCGGTGCACACGCTTGACGCTCGACGCGGCACTTCGACACTCGGTGCATGCTCCTCAGTGCACACGCTTGACACAGCGCATGTGCCTTGGTTTTCAGCGCGGTGCTTTACACTCAGTGCATGTGCTCGCTGCTTTGATGCTTGGTGCCCGGTCAACGCGTCTTGATGCTCGGTACAGGTAAATTGGTGCTTGAACATACCTGGTGCTTCGCACTTATCGCATAATGTCCGGATTCCATAGATGTCTGACTTACAACTCTAAGTTGCCAGCGTCGGACCCACATGAGGACTGTGTGGCTTTTCTGGGGCCACAGCATGCTGCGTTGGCCTTGGAAGATAAAACATACTGCCAGCTGTGCGCTAAATTTCAACAGTGCACCCTCTGCCAGAGGAAGAAGAAGTCAGTTGGGGGTCATTCTCCCTCGTTGCAGGCTTCTCACAAAATTCATGGATGTCATGATGGGCCAGCAGTCTCTGCTCATGTCCTTGGTGCCAAATATCGCACCTCTACCCTGTCACTTGCTCCTTGAACCTTTTTGAAGTGTGTGGACACCATTCTGGCCCCTCTGCGGGTGCAGGATGTTCGACTGCTGAACTATTTGGACGACTGGCTCGTCTGTGCGCAGTCAAGGGAGCAGGTGGAGCACACAGTGTGGGACACAGACCACATCCAGCGACTGGGTCTGAAGGTGAACTCAGACAAGAGTCGTCTCGTGCCGAGCCAACATCTGGACTCATTGTCCATGGAAACGAACTTATCGTCGTAAAGAGTTGCCTCAATAGAGCAGTGTCTCTCCCTTTTCAGGTTGAGAAGAACTGTGAGCATGATGTTATGCCAGCGCATGCTAGGGTTGATGGCTGCCACCTCTCAAGCCCTCCCCTTAGTTTTCGAACCTGCTGCAGCTCTTGCATGGTTGCCCGAGGGAAGTCCCTCTGCAAGCGGCCCTCTTATCCCAATCCCGGGGGGGGGGGGCTGTGGCATCTTAGCCCTGAGCTGATGCAAGAGCTCAGTTCCTAAGGGGCGCAAGGCGTTTGTGTCTTCCGAAACGGACCAGCTTACCGTCGTGGAGCCTTGATGTGGTGCTGGAAGCCTTTACCAAGACCCCATTTGAGCCTCTTCACAATGTGGAGTTGAAGCTCCTTTCTGTAAAAACTCTGTTTTTACTAGCTGTGGTTTCAGCTAAGAGGGTGAGTGAGTTACACGCACTATCAGGGCATCTCTCTTGTACTCGCTTCGCAGGAGACGGGTCTAGGGTCTCCATGCATCCTAATCTGGCTTTCTTGCCATAGGTTATATCTCCAGCCCATTTGAACCAGTCGGTGGAGTTGATGGCGTTCCATCCTCTGTTTCTCTTCCCTAGAGGAAGAAAGGTTACACACGCTCTGCTCAGTGTGGGCTTTCCGAACTTATATTGATCGTACACGAGGTGTGAGGCAGATACAGCAGTTGTTTTTGTGTCATGATTCTAAGACCTTGGGGCAGGCGTTATCAAAGCCACCTCTTTCCCATTGGATAGTGGATGCTATTAAGTTAGCATATGATTCTGTAAACCTTCTGCCGCCAGGGCAGTTGAAGGCACATTCCACTAGGGGAATGGTGACTTCCTGGGCCCGCTTCAGAGGTGTGCCCGTGTTTGCGCTGTGGCCAGTTGGGCTACACTGCATACATTTACGACGTTCTGCAGATCGAATGTGCTGGGTTCCTCTGCTCCATCATTCAGAGCATCTGTGTTAGACTCTCTAATGACGCACAATACGGACATGTAGAGCGACTAGTATTTTTGGTGACAATTCTACCTTCGAACAGGTGTCATTTCAAGCATAGACATTGAGGCTCTGCTCCGCACATGCGTAGATGGGCACCTATGCAGTCGCGTTATGATGTAAGACTGTTCTGCTGCCGCGTTTCTCCCTCGCGACGGCTTGGGTAGACTGTTCCCATACTTGATGGTTATTTTCGAATTGAAAGGGAACGATAGGCTGTGGATGCAACCCTGGTTCCCTGAAAGAGAAAATAACCATCAAGTCACAAGGTTGCTTCGGGAGCCTTCGTGGCTTGAAGCACAGGAGAACATGATACTGCATACACTGGGTATTCTAGGCCAACGATGGGGCGGGCTTAGACGTCAGTGCATGCACCAGCCTATCGGCAGCTTTGACATAAGCTCAGCTAAATCCTACCGCCTGGGGGCGATATCCCATACTTGATGGTTATTTTCTGTTTCAGGGAAGAGGAAGAGGTTACCCCCATCTGTCTAGAACACAAATGGCTTGCAGGTAAAATGGTTCATGCTGCCAAGAAGAAGAAAATAATAATATAGTTTCCGTATTTTACAATTGCAGAATATTTTAGTTTAGAATAGTTAGTGATGGCTGGCGCAATTAATGGGGCTGGTATTTCACAGGACGTCTGGGAGGGTGAGGATTCCAACAAATGTCACTGCACTGGCTGGTCACCCATTAACCGGTACATTTCCTCCCAGAACCGAAATTGGGACCTCGAGCTTTGACCGGAGGACGGCAAGCGTTGCCTCTCCTGCAGGTACAGATATTTCAGTTTCTTGAATTTATCTTGTACCTGCAGGAGCATTCTGTTTATACCAAGTTCAGCCATAGCACTGGTAATACTGGTGAAAATGGTGGCATTTCTTTGGTGAGGTCGATCCAGTTCATCCATAACAACCAGGTCCGCAATAATTTGGAGGAGGGAACGAGTTTCCTCATCGGTCCAGTGGACCTGATGTTGCGTACTGTCAGAAGGGGTGGAAGCTTGAAACATCCTGCAGGAAAAAAGCTACATTATTCGTATTTTTATTATGATAATAATGCTGGTGATAATGATTTAGTAGTTCTCATGCATCGTTCATAATTAGGGCTAGGAGTTTGTCACTGAAAATTTGGACGTAAGTCATGGAGCAGTCACAGTCAATGCATTCAAAATCACAGAGAAAATGACAGGGAGATTCAAGTCACAGGGATAAAAAATTAAATAAAATAACTGTATTTAATAAAAGCATGTTGCAGCGTTGGTGCGCACAGGTTCAGGAAAGAAGCACGAGACAAGCCAATGAAATTTCAATGTGTTGCTATTTTATTTGCTCTGCAACGGTGACTACTAACTAACATTAGCATTTATAAGCACTGAACTAAGCAGAGAATAAAGACGCAAACTGGGGGAAGAGTAAGAGACGGCAAGCGTAACACACTGGCGAGAAAAACACACGAGGATCACACAAAGAGGGTGTGGGGCTGACAAGAGATGTGTACATTAAATTAAGTGCAATCGTACAACAATTAAAACACAAGTGGAACAATAATTTCAATTAAGAAGAGGAAACTGTTCAATGTATGTCCTGCAGCGAATGCTGACAGTTAGTACACATACACACACACATCAAATTTATGAACTGTTAACATAACTTTCAAGAAGTATTTAATCGAAGAGCTTAGTTTGATTCAGAATTTTTTTTTTCTTCTCCAAACAAATAAAAAAAAAATTAAAAAAAGGACAGCAAGTACAGTGTTGGAACTAGTTCAAAATAAGTAATTATTTATTAGAATTAATATACGATAAATGCAATTTTTAAACGTACAATTTAATGAAACACTTTCCAATAAAATCCGTGTAGTAGGGCGGTAGGAAAGCCCTGCTGTTTAATCATATTGTTTGTTTATTTTTAGAAGGGGGTCTCCTCCTCCTCCCCTGTGTTGTTATTTTGTATTTGTTTATTGTTTTATATTTGTGTTTAGAAATGACGGCGAACCGCCGTGTATTTTGTATAACAGCGTAGCTGTGCTTTTTGTTTTGTTATTATTTTGCAGCGTGGATGGAAAGCCCCATCCACATTATAAAACTCGTGACTAATTTGTTGCTAATCGGGAGATGGTCACCTGTATAAATATCTGCAGCTCTTGCACTCGGGGTAGGTGTTCAGAGGAGGAATGAGAGCGAGCAAGGAGTGAGAAAGTAAATTTAAAAGGATATAAAGATCCGTCAAGGCTACTGCTCAGCCGGACCTTAATTCATTTGTGTTCGAGATTTATTTTGTTTTTCTTGTTTTATTTCTGCTCTGCGAGCAAGTGTTTATTTTTGCTCAAATATTTTATTTATTTTTTGTTCTCTTTAAATAAAACTGCGCACGGGCCACTGCACTGTACCTTTGTTTTTGTGGTGCTTTCTTCTGGTCTGGGTCACCCCAACGCCATTTCCTGCCACAATCCCATACAGATTGAACACAATTTACTAACATCCCCACAAGTCACACACATCAGCACAAATCGACGACTAAATCCCAGCCCTATTCATAATACACTGAAATGAATAAATCATATTATAAACTGCTGTATTTGTATAAATCAAAATCTTTATATGCAAAGTATATATAATTCAGCCCCGACCCTCACCAGGAGAAGTGGATTGATAATAAAGGATATTTAACTGATTTGTATTAGTAAGATTGGGATAAAGAAAATCTTACACTACAGGGGAGGACAACAGGGTGGAAAGAATGTTGCCAGAGAAGAGCGTTCTTTTATATAGGGGAAGTGGAGGAGGTATCATTGTATTTCACGAAAGTCTATTGTGAAGTATTTTACACGACTGTCAAGTTTGTTGCTATGGGACTAATTAGTCCAATTAGCGAGCATTTTACCGTGCTTTACCAAAGTGGAATGACACTTAAGTTGCACACTTTTTTTGCCGTGCACTTTTGGAGCGAGCACAATCATGCGTCATTTGTGCATGTCACGTCATGAATGCACGATAGTAGTGTGATTAAAACGTGCATGTAAACCCCGCCAGTGTCGTTGAAACGGTGAAAACAAAACCTACCCAACCGTCTACCATTCAGGCAAAAATGATCAACTGGCTGTATCTTCTGATACTAAGAGTTTAAGTAAGGTTTAAACACATCTCTTTTGAAATGTATTTTTTTTTTTGTAATTGTAATGATGAGATATATTAAAGCCAGGATGCAACTGGCATGTGTTACAGTAACATACTAGCAGATGAACAGCCAGCTGCTCTTGTCAGAGCTAATGAATGTGTGCGGTCAAGCTCCAACAAAAGACAAATTCTCACCCTTAAAAACTGCTTCTCGTTCTCGGGAAGGATTTCATTTTGTTTTAGTACATTTTTTCCATGACTTCGGCATCTTTCCTTGGTGGGATCTGTGGGGTTTCTGTTCATCACTCAAAAATAACTTTGTTTATTTTCCCTTGGGGGGGAACCCTATTAGTGGATACTCGCCAGGGGCCGGGGGCTGTGTGTGTGTGTGTGTTTACTCCGATTCTGATTCAACATGTTATGTTAATCATATTGTGTAATCATAGCAGAGATTTCATGTTTAAAAAAAAAAAAAAAAAAAGCAGCATTTTGCTAAAACCGCCCAGAAATAGACAACCCGCCCAGGGTCATTTTCTCCTGCAAAGTGCAATGCAGCACTGCAGCTGACAACCAACAGGCCAGACGGAAGGATCTCACAGTTGAAGAACACTGCTCTAGTGCCTACTTTCGTACTGTCTGTGTGCTGCGTTCCACAGAAATCAATAAGCATATACTGCACCTACCCTAGCCTCTCACTCTCATATGTGTGTGCAATTATTATTATTTTTAAACCTGACATCTCCATATTTTGTTCTGATCGGGGTGTTGACTCGGCAAAATCTGGTTTATTCCAAATGTTAAACATTATAAATAAATGCCTTGCACACAGATTCACTGTTTGTTGCAGCTTTTATACATTCAGAAGGGCTTCCATATAACTTTATTGAATGCATGTACTGATTGAAACATAGTGAAAATCAGTCAAGTTTGCATCCAAGAGAATTAATTTGCTTTGTAGAGAGGTTGCCAGTACTCAAGTACAGTAAGTATTTCGAATGCCAAAAACAGTTCTGTGTGTGCCAAGTGAATTTAATTTTGGAAGATAGACAATAATGAAATACTCAAAGTAATAACAAGGGTATTGAATGAACCAGGGCTAAAGAATAATAATACAAGCATGAGTTTTAATGCACATTTTAAAAATGTAACTGCAATATTGCAAGTAATCATAACATTTTGCAATGGTACAGCCTTTAAAACAAACTGTTAAATAATATAACTCATGCCATTAATAGTAGTATGGAGTGTGGGTTTCCACAGACCAACCAGGACAGACTCAGACAGACTTCTTTGCAATGCCGCACAGCTGCCCAAGATTTATTTAAGGCAGCACATAAAAAAGAAACCAGCTGCGGTATGGCACAGGTGAATATACACAGTGGTGCAAAACAAAACACAAAAACAAAACTGCACAACTAAAAATGAAAGTCACCATGAACACGGTGCTGCGCTACTCCTTCTACAACAGGAGGTCCCGCTGACACAACTATACATCAGAGTGGGATTGAAAATCCCTCTCTATAGTATCCCTGTCCTTTTCCTAAGCAAATAATTAGAGAAGTTCTGAGCCTTGTTTAACACATAGGGATTCGGAGTTTCAAGCAAGTCTCTTGGCTGCTCACCACAGAAAATAAGCCTTTTTTCTTCTTCACTGTTCATACAGGCTAACATGCCCTGGCTCATTGCGAGATGCTCTGCTGGGACACACCTACCAGCTGGTTAAGAACCGCAGTTGACCAGTCTTCAGCTGCGATTTCTGTGAACAAAACTCGTCTGGCAGCACGTCACAGGCAGAGCGTCTGGCTCTCTCCTGCAAACACACACACACACACACAGGTATGAGGCGCTGTTTCAGACTCCAATATGGCGAGGGAATGGTCATGTTACTGCACAAAGGGTCATGTTTCGGCATGCAAGGTCTTAGGTTGCGGTGCAAAGGGTCATGCTTAGCTAGGGAGTGGTCGGGTTATGCTGCGCAAGGGTCATGGTTGGCTAGGGAGGGCTCAGGTAATGCTATGCAAAGGGTCATGGTCATTATGAAAAATGCTATTTTCTGAGCACACATTAGCACAAATACAGATTGACAGCATTTAAATACATAACGTTGCAAATACACCACCCACTCGACATATCGTGGGTGTCGTAGTCCAATATAAATTCACTATATATCGAGTGCCACAATATAGCGAGAGAGCCATAGAAAAACAAATAGGCTAACAAATAAACTGTACAACCACACCCTCGTTTTATCGGGGGCGTCAGGGTCCAGTATAAGTTTCTACATAACTGCTTTTTCTAATTTTTCGTATAAAAAGCAGCACACCGTTTTAATTCCATAGGGGTAATTGCTTCATATCAACTTCAGTCTCCAATTAATTTCATGAGTCTTCCTCTCATATCTCAAATTGAAATAATCCATTCAAGGAGGCTTGTATTCTAGGGAGCTGACGTCACTGCCTTGTGGTTTTTGCTAGTGCATTGCTGCCACATGTGAACACCTCATTGGGTAAAATAAAAACCGCTTCAGCAGGAAGATATTTAGTTTGCTTTGTGTTATTGTGCAATGTGTGTGTGTATGATAACAGTACAATATTAATGCTTTGTTTTTAATTGTTTTGTATATTGTTGTTTGTGATGTGCAATACAAAATAAAATGAACAGTAATTCTAAGTGCCTATGTGTATTGCAGCTAAGGAATACGCAGTTAGACAATAAAAATGGGGAGCCAACTCCAGGACCATGATAAATCCGAATCTGCAGTATAGCGAGGGGCGATAACACGTGGGGTGGGTGTATTAACAATACACATAACAATATATCTACTGGGATGAATCAAGTCATTGAATCAGGCATCCCCATCTGAATGTTGTGTGTTTATTGTTTTCTTGCAAAAAAATATGTGAAAACAGACCAAAATGAAATCTGTCTGGTAAATCTTTTGATCTTGTTGGCCAAATTCCATATCCATAAATGTAAATTTACTTTCCAAAAAAATAATTGTTTCATGTTTTCAAAAGAAATGAAACCATATGTTAGTATAGTAAAAAAAAATCTAATAACAAAAAAGCCGTTAAGCCGATAATATATGCAAAAGCTATAAAGTCTATGTATAATTATATATTGAGATTCTTCCCCATATGTTTCATTTTATGTTACAAATGATGTATATTGTATGGAACTAATTTGTTTCTATTTTCTTTTGATCCAATAAAAAATTGAAATAAATAAAATAGCATTAAATTAAACAAATACTCACATGACCTACTCTACCTATACCTACACAGCTGGAGTAAATTGGCTAGACAGTGTGTAGTATTTAGAGAAGGCTGAAAAGTTTTTAATTCTTCTGAAGGGATAATCCCCAATGAAAGGTTACAGAATAGATCACAATTAGGAACATCCATTTTTGACGTGGTTTTTTGTGAAATATTAGTACAGTGTGCAGTTCTACTGTGGCGTAGAAGCACCTGCCAACCAAGCTCTCTTTCAGAGACTGTCAGATTTGGTTTAAATGGTTTGCAGCTTTTGATACATGAAAGTCAACAAAAGTGTGAGGTTAATTTTCTTCAAAAACAGGTTACACAAAATGCTTTCAAACTTAAATACACTTTATTATATATTCCAGGGTCAACCAGGTAGAACTGGAACTCATAGAATGTCGGTTCACACAATCCCCGAACATCAGGCTCCATGACTCCAAAGAATAGTCTTTCTAATAATACATACTTTATAAATTGACAAAAATGTCCATACAAAAGTATGTGCTAAATGTTTGTCACGTTAATATACAGTAACTTGAGGTCATGAGAAGTCAAGAACAGAAAAAAAAAAAAAAAACTAGAATTACAGATAATAGTATCATCCAAGCCATAAAATATACTGTAAGGCTTCTCATTATATAGAAGATGATTTGTAATAGTTGGACAGTCTGCCACTGCCGGCTAGTAAAGTTGTCGGACGTGGGGGAAAGTCACCTTCATGGCCCAGACCTGTCCAGAACATGGGACAGCAATTCATTACCAACTGTAAAGAAACCTCTATTTTCAAAATGTACTCCTAATGTAAAGGTGTAAAGACTTTATTTACCAAGCTGTCATACAGTGTAAAAACCTATGAAAACAGATCCTATAAACACTCCCTTGGATCATATACTCAGTAGCAGCTCTGAATACAGTGCCCCTTAAAGTCTTATGGCTGGTTTCGCTGTCCCTGATTAGTAGGAGCACCTAAAAGAACCATAGGTACAATAGTGCTGGATTTGTGAAACCAGCCACTAATCCAGTAGTGCAGGATTGTATTTTAATTGTATTTATTTATTTATTTAATTAATTAAGAGCGTACAATTATAATTGTTCTCCCAGTCTGGAATGCACAATTGCTTTTTTCTTCACTGAAGCAATTTCCCACATGTCTCAGGAGAACTGAAGATTCAGTGAGTGTCCTCCGATCCCACAACCAAGCCAGCTTCCTTTTTCACCCAGGAACTCGACAGCAGATGTTAGTGAGCTATCGACCTCTGGAGGACAAAGGCCAGCCCTGCAGGTGTCTGCCCTGAGCACACTGGGTGCCTGACCAGCAGGGTTCACTGTAGAGTGATGAGGAGAAACAGTCCCTGTTGGTTTTACCTGCCTAACCCACAGGAGCACCTAGACCAATGAGACACTCCCTTCGGAATCCCCAGTGAAGACCAGCCTACTCTGCTCAGTCAGGACGTGAACCTGCACTGCACGACTCACCAAGCACACCACGTGGCTGCACGACTCACCCAGCACACCACGCGGCTGCACGACTCACCCAGCGCACCACGCCGCTGCGCTTCTACCAGGTGAGCCACTCGGGGACCCCTTTATTTATTTTTAATATAAAAATAATTTTTTTTTGTACAAATTGAGGGCACTGCAATGGGAGCTTCATTTTCACCCGATTATGCCAATCTCTTTATGGGATTCCTAGAACATAATATATTTGGACATAATCCTTTCATATTTGGAAATAATATATTGACGACATTTTTTTGTTATGGTCTGGCACTGAAATAAAACTTAATGCTGTTGCTTCTTATTTGAATGGTTTGATTTCATCTATTAATTTTAGTTTGGAATATGATAAACATAAGGTTAGCTTTCTCGATACTACTGTATGCCGGGATGAGGGATCCTTGTATAGCACCCTCTATACCAGACCAACTGACAAAAATAGTATTCTACATTCTACAGTATAACCTGAAGGAATTAATAAAGAATCATGTTATCTTTAGAAAAAATATATCATCTTTATTCAATTTTCTCTAATACTAAAATCAATGCTATGTAATTGTGTTAATCTGATTCCAAATTTATATGACTTGCTATAATCTGGATAACTGTTTGTTAAACCCATCAATTTATCAACATGATACATTCTTATGATTCCTATCATTATTATAGATGATATTTTCCTGTTACCTAATGTAATTTAATAGAGTATATAGTACATTTCTTCTGATGTCTGTATGTTCTAATGTATTAATTGGTCTGTACACCTGTCTATTTGTTTTTAATTGAACACCTGACTCTTTAAATACCCAGGTGTTCCTAAACTGTTTAGCACTGAAGATGGTCAAACGACCAAAAAGTTTGCACTTGCAGTGACCACTTTATTTCTTTGCTTGTTCTTTGGTCTAATAAAATAATGTTTTTTGGCTTACTTTGATTATATAGTGGTTTCCTTGTCGCCACTCTCCTGATCACAGTGTGCGGATCCTTTTCAACTTCTGCTACTACAAGAACATAAGAAGAACATAAAGTTTACAAATGAGAGGAGGTCATTCAGCCCATCTTGCTCATTTTCGTCAGTAGTAGCTTATTGTTCCCAGAATCTCATCAAGCAGCTTCTTGAAGGATCCCTTGGTGTCAGCTTCAACAACATTACTGGGGAGTTGGTTCCATACTCCAACAATTTTCTGTGTAAAAAAGTGCCTCCTATTTTCTGTTCTGAATGCCCCTTTGTCTAATCTCCATTTGTGACCCCTGGTCCTTGTTTCTTTTTTCAGGTTGCAAAAATCCCTGGGTCGACATTGTCTATACCTTTTAGAATTTTGAATAATTGAATCAGATAACCGCGTAGTCTCATTTGTTCAAGACTAAACAGATTGAATTCTTGAAGCCTGTCTGCATATGACATGCCTTTTAAACCTGGAACAGTTCTGGTCACTGTTCTTTGCACTCTTTATATCCTTTTTGTAGCGAGTTGACCAGAACTGAACAAAGTATTCTAGATGAGGTTTTACTATTTCACGGTAAAGCAATGACCGTAATATTTGATATTGTGGGCTTGTATTTTAGTTTTAACTGTTAATGCCTAGTGTACTAACATCAGTATTTGATAATGGCTAGTTTACCATGAAGCATGGCTAATTATTAGTAGAATTGTAAGTATATGTTTTTTTTTTTTCAGTACCAGTTCCTGGTAATGATTAGTACATTAAGGGAACACATGCACTTGGAAAGATGAAGAAGTAGGCAGTTGGTTTAATATTAAAAGAGGTACTAACAGCTAGCTAATCGTGTGCATACATAGTAATACATGCTTTTGTTTGTATTTCAAAATAATATAAAGTATTTTGAAATACAAACAAAATAATATAAAGCGCTTTTTATAGTGGAAAACTATCTTTCTATACTGCACCTATGCCTGATTGTGAGAAAATGAGTATTCCTCTCCATCTATCTTATGGCCAGAAATGCGTCTATCTCTCCTGAGGATATTTAATGAATCTGCTGGGTCTCAGCGATGGTAGTTTCATTATCTGAATGTCTGCAAAGGGTTTTCATGCAGTGTTTGTTTTGTCTTGTGAGTTTTTCTCTGGGCCCTTTAGTATTAAAGTGGTAGAAGTAATTTTTTTTATAGTTTTGAGAAAATTAAGGACAAAGTTTAATAGCTCCTGAAAAATCTGAACATTTTATTTTACATTTATTTTAGTGTGAAAAGGAACACTGCGATATGTTATTCAAAGTCTAATTACTAAAATTAAATTAATTAAACATGTATACATTTTTTTGGCCAAAAATAAAACATAGTCCACTTTTATTCTGAACATTTATTGTTCCTATGTAATATAAAGGTTTATGACCAAACATTCACCATTTTGGTAAATAATAATAATATTCTAACGGTTTCATTTATTTAGTAAAATCCTGAAATTTTATCTAAAATGTAAACACACTATATAGTAAAGATAGAAAACACAATGGTTCCCTTACGTGTGCCATTATATTTAGTCTAGAGTCTTACACTTTATGAAAAATAAAAGTCCACATCCACTGTAAAACAAACTTTTCCCTCTTTAGATAGTTTGCTTTAAAACAGTTATTTCCAGTCTTTCTATTTTACTTCCAAATAGATCATTTTAACTAAGTATATTTCTCTGTTAAGAGATCTTGCACTAGGATGGATTAATTTACAGCCTTTAGAATGTGATCACCATCTGCTAGTTTAATTGAAACGTCCCATTGTAGGACACCTCATTGAAATTGTTTTCTCCTGACTCATTTGGTGTATAATCTGGATGGAATTCCTGGCTGTAATAATTACTATCTACTGATAGATCCCACTAGAACTTGTGATACACTGACGGGATATAATGAAGGAGTCCAAGAAGGTCTTGTTTCTTCAGTGCTTTGATTGGTCGCCCACCTGGGTACAGCTTCTCCATGACTGGTGTTGTTGAACTAGACCTTCCTCTTGTTTTTCTTGAGAAATCTATTTCAAACCAGGGTATATTCCTGTTCTAGGGGATTTCCACTCTCACTGGATTTCTAGCCATGTAACTTTCATTCCTTAAGCATTTTTCTTTCTGTTGAGTGCTTTAGAGTGAGCCCAAACTCATACTCATTTTGTGTCACTTTTACCACCTTGGATGGTTTCTTCTTTTTGGAAGTTTCAATAACTCTCATTCAGTGTTCAGGAATAAAAAAAAAAAAAAAAAACTGTGCCCGGCTCTTAAATTTCTGTTCAATATCTAAATACAGTATAATCGTAAATCTCGAAAAACTACTCACTTCTAAATCTTTTGTAGTCATTTTTGTATTGCTTTAGTATAAATGTTAATTTGGATTCATATGTTGTTTTTTTCTGACTTTATGTGAAAGAAAAGACACAAATTTTTCAATTTTCCCATTGGAAATAGTGTTATTTTGAAATATCACTGTCCTGGTCACAAAAGCAAAGTGGGGAATAATAGCCATTTTCTATACTTTTGATGCATAAGCAATTAGGAAATAACACTTACTACCCAGGAACAAAAAAATAAAAAATAAAAAAATAAATTGTTACACGGTGTCTCTGCTACTTATTTGGAACAAGTATCTTGACTGGGTTCAGGCTGCACTCTCCACTTCACTAAATGACCCCTCACTTTTATCGTCAGTGTTCTGTGATGGGACATACAGTATTCTGATAAAAAAAAGGATTAAAATAACCCCCCTTAAAAACAATCAGCACTGTTTGCACTATTGAAATGAAACATAGCCCATTTTGTAATAGGATTATATCAAATCCACTAATCATGATACCAAGCATTATGTTTTGTTAAAATATGGCATGCAAAATAAACATTGCAAATCTAGCATTTAGAGGTTAAGAAACCCATCTCACCCACTCTGTAAAGTCTGCAACAAATTTACTACTTGAAATACATAAGTGGCATTACTCGGTTTAATAAGGAATTTCAGGAGTGACAATACAATGTACAGTACAAGACAAGACAATACAATGTGATCACCATCTGCTAGTTTAATTGAAACTTCCAACACAATACAATGTACAGTACAAGACAAGACAATACAATGTGATCACCATCTGCTAGTTTAATTGAAACTTCCAACACAATACAATGTACAGTACAAGACAAGACAATACAATGTGATCACCATCTGCTAGTTTAATTGAAACTTCCAACACAATACAATGTACAGTACAAGACAAGACAATACAATGTGATCACCATCTGCTAGTTTAATTGAAACTTCCAACACAATACAATGTACAGTACAAGACAAGACAATACAATGTGATCACCATCTGCTAGTTTAATTGAAACTTCCAACACAATACAATGTACAGTACAAGACAAGACAATACAATGTGATCACCATCTGCTAGTTTAATTGAAACTTCCAACACAATACAATGTACAGTACAAGACAAGACAATACAATGTGATCACCATCTGCTAGTTTAATTGAAACTTCCAACACAATACAATGTACAAAGTAGTGCATTAAGCTGAGAAGTTATAAAAACATTTCTATCAGCTTTCTTTTTTTACAGTGTGAGATAGACCACGTTTGCACATTGTAATTTAACATGGCCCACTTTTCAATTACAACATCCCATAGTGATAAAAAAAAACCCTAGCTAGTAAACCCGGTTTCCAATTGATTACAACTTAACCTATTTAGCCCAAACATCATCATTATTATTATTATTATTATTATTATTATTATTATTATTATTATTATTATTATTATTATTATTTCATTCTTCAGCCATCATTGGCATACTGCCAGGCAGTCTCGGAATCTTAACAACACTGTTCCAAGTCACGACTATTGACCCCTTGCACATTTTTATTGCATGACTTAATCTTTGATTCAATTCACGTGACCTAAACTGAAGCAGTTAGTGGTGAATATGGCAGTGTAAGGTTTATTTTTAATATTTAAACAGTGATAATGGAGATCTGCCACCATTTGGATCCATTGAATTAACCCCAAGAACTCAGTAAATACAGACAAACCCCCTTAGGGTTCAAATCTGTTTTGGTGGTCCCACCACACCATTTAACACAATTAGTACTCAGCACCACTCAGGCAGACTCAGGAAGAGACCCCAAGGATTGGGTTGGGTTGGAGGCAGTGCTGCTCACTAACCCCCGGAGATGTTGGTCCAGGGCCTGCTTGAGGCGTGCTTGTGGGGTAGCGTGGAAGACCTCACATTGCCACTGTTTGTGCTATACCTCTCAAATCATTATTAGGTAACACTTTAAAAACAATGGCAGCAAATCCATAATGAATTTGTGCATGAGTGTATGCTTTATACATGTGATCAACATCATCTGGAACATGGAATGAGTATGCATAATTAAACCCACATAAATTTAACAGGGCTGAATTCAACATCTGTTACTTCAGAACAGTTATTCCTGTGGCTTCATTATGAATGTGCAACCATTGTTTTAAAGCTCAAAGCCAGGTTAATGGCAGATTTAGAGGAGAATGATATGAACTCTATATGGAGCAACAGAACACAGAAGCAGTCATAATGATTGCAATTACCATAAGCGAAAAAAAATAATGAAAGGAAAAGCAATTAAAATGACATTTAAAGTAATGTACTCTTAAGATAATCATTTAATTATTGACTCAAAGGCGGTGTAATTTAATTCTTAACTTCCTAACAGATTCCTCATCAATTTTCTTCAAACAATACAACTAGTCTTGTTCCTTTTCCAGCTTGGCTGCTGACACTGATACCCAGCACGCACACATACAAATATTGCTTTTACACCTGGCTACATGGAAATGGGTTACTTACTAAATTAAGAATGCAAAACCAAAAATACTCCTTTTACTGTACTGTAAAAAAACACCCTTTAAAATCTAATTCGAATGCGCTTCAGCTGTTGCAGCTTTGAAATCATGAAAAATGTGGATGAGGAAAGGGCAAAATCAGAAACGGTCTACACATGCTTTTGTGGCTGCTCCTTTCTCTACAGCCATTAAGTATAGGATATGTCACTTAACTTATCATCTACAGTTGTCAGTTGAAAAGGTAACCCCCTGGCACGCCAAAGTTAAGAGATGGATCATGTCTCCTGCCTGAATGTCACAAAACTGCCCATATGATAGAACTGCTGCTGAGAAGTCCTTGATAAATTATAGAGTACATTGAAGCTTCTAAGCTTGGGGTCAAGTCACTTTTCCTTTCTTTAGTCAGTGTGACTCATACAACTTTCCTATGCATGTATTAATTGTGGAAAGACTACAGGTAGTAAATGGCTAAAATAAAAATGATTTAATTGGCATTTTACCTGTCTGATTAAAACTGATCCCTTGTCTCTTACTTTAAAGGTTGATTGTATGTATAATAGTTGTTCACTATAAACGCTAGCTAGTGGACCCATTACTAGGTAAATACAGTTAGGGAACAAGCTTTTCCGTGTTTAATTTTGAATAGGTGTCCAAAATACAGAAATGAATGTATTGTTTTATCTGGGTTGTGTTTGGGAAAAAGATCAAACCTGTGAATTGTACATCAAAATCCAGATGCTTTTTCCACATTCATGTGATCACTTTAAATGTACTCTCTGTTTCTGTCAAACAAACACTGGAAAGTTCAAGTCCTACATATATTGAAGTATTTTTCAATGTGGCCCATTCATAGAATGATACAATGATATACAACAAAACAAGTAGACACATCTTCAGTCTACAGATGAAAATGTACTGCAAAGAGAAATAAAATTATTGTAACCGTATAAAACAAGCAAGAAACAAGGCACCCATTCGGCAGCACTTTAGATCCCAGTAGCTGTGTAACTGATGTGTAATAAGTGGGTAATTAACAATGGTTCCTGCTCTTACAAGGTAACTACTGTGTAATTACACTGAAATGGCTTTGTGAACAACATATTGTTACCAAATGTAATGACACGGTAACAGCATGGAATGGTCTTTTCCATGTAATTACAGTACATTGCTCCACTTTTATAAAGGGGCCCAATGTGTGCTATGAAAACACACCCCACACTATCACACCACCATCACCAGCCTGCACTGTTGACACGCGGCATGATGGATGCATGTACTTGTATGGTTTTCTCCATACCCTAGAAACAGCAGGAACCAGGATTCATCAGACCAGGTAATGTTTTTCCAATCCTCCAGTGTTTTTGTTCCTTAGCCCACTGCAACAGCTATTTCTTGTGTTTTACTGAAAGAAGTGGAACTCTGTTAGGTTGTCGGCTGCCATACCCCATTTGTGTTAAGGTATGACGAGTTGTGCATTCTTTTATGGGTCTTTCGGCACCAATGTTGTACTGGACTGTCAGTTGACTAACTGTAGCCCGTCTGTTGCTCTGCACAATTTGTGTCAGCCTCCTTTGGCCTCTTTCATCAATGAACCGTTTCGACCACTGGCCTACCATTGTCTGGATGTCCTTTGGGTAGTGGACCATCCTTGATACACACAGGAAACTGTTGAGCGTGAAAAACCCAGCAGCGTTGCAGTTCTTGACACACTCAAACCATCACGCCTGGCACCTACCACCAAACCCTGTTCAAAGGCACTTAAATCTTTTGTCTTCCCTCTGAATGGCACACATACACAATCCATGTCTCAATTGTGTCAAGGCTTAAAGATCCTTCTTTAACCTGTCTCCCCTTCATCTACACTGATTGAAGTGGATTTAACAGGTTACATCAATAAGGGATGGATCATAGCTTTCACCTGGATTCACCTCGTCAGTCTATTTCATGAAAAGAGCAGGTGTTCCTAATGTTTTGTACACTCAGTGTGTGTATATATATATATATATATATATATATATATATATATATATATATATATATATATATATATATATATAAGGTATAAACCACAACGAGCTGTGTGGTTCCCATGATCTATAGCACCCCAGAAGTGGTTTATACCGCTTATAACACAGTCATTTGTGGGAAGAAAAATGATTCAAATAATTGAAACACATTTAAATTAAGACAAAACCAGAAACTTTTATTGTGTATATATTCACAGTGCAATATAGTCCCAAATTTAATTTAATTTCACATGCTAGTTTATTGTGAATTTCTGCATCATTATAAATTAGAGGACTGAGCAGAAGCTGTGATGATGGGCGGAGTTTCAAATGACACTAAGGAAGTAAGGAGAGCAGCTGCGATGGAGACTGAAGCGAGGCACACATATTCTAGTACGTTTTCATCCTTTTGGATCTCGCCGTGGGAAACAACACACATCTCACTAAAATACAAAATAAAATAACTCCCTCTCTGTAATGCACATATAGTGAAGCAAAAATGTAACTTTGTGTGAATTAACCATGCATAAAGCACCATGTAATCAACGCTATATTTTATACAAAAAAAACATTCCCACTCATGGATTGTTTTAACCAGCTGTTTTTAAACTATAAATAGCCTGGCTAAACGGCGGTCAGGAGTTCAGTTCGGAGCGACAGACAAGCAAACTAAGTGCGAGAAGGAGAGTGGGTTGGGAGAGGGGAAGAGGGAATGGACTCGCCCCAGCGTCTCGTCTCCCAGAGAAAGCTGCAGCTCCTCTCGCAGCAAAAAAAGTAAATGCATTAGGAAAGATAACCATGTAATAGGCATAATATTGATTCAGTTATAAAAAAATGCTGAATAAGATGTCTGTGTTATAAAGTGCCAGCGCAGCTTTTCTTCAGTTCAGATACTGTATCAAAAGGGAGACAGAAACGGAAGTCTTAAGACACATTCAGGAGTTACAATATATGGATGTTATGAGCATCAACAATTTACTCAAAGCCTCCACTAGTGTTTTCCATGATTATAACAACTTTGATTGTTATTAATACAGCTTAGTTTGGGTGAGAAAAAAAAAAATATATATATTGTCATTCAACAATCTTTAATGCACATTGATCAGAATCTTCAAAGACTTGTGATCCCAACTCAAAGTAAACTACACATGAGCAGGTAATATGAACTGTTGTAATAGCTAATTCATCACATTTACCAATCAAATCTAATTGATGACTCGTCATTAACATCAGGTGTTTGTCTCTACACATCCATAAAGCTAAAAGTTCACTTTTTGTGCTGCAGAATACAGACCTATCAGGATTAAAGGTCTTTTCACACTGAGTGCGTTGCGTCAAAGAGTTAGCATCCAGCATATTTTGACATTAAAAATAAAACTTACTTAAAAATTAGAAATCCAATCAAATTCTAACCACCATAGGATATGAAGTCAGCAGAGACAGCTGCCTCGACATTGAGTGCTATAGCTGCAGGTATTACAGGTCTCCTGGTCTGCTGAAAATTACATTATAATTTGTACTGCACACTGGAGAAATTGTTATGTTTTTACCACCCCCACCCCCCTTTTATTCTTTTAAAGTACTAATCTTATTGAAAGACCATTTAAAGATTTAAAGAGACAATGTTTATGTTGCATAGCAAATCATTCTACCCCCTACCATTGCTGAGCTATTAAGGGTTAACATGTGTGCCACTACAGTGGTGAATTCTCTTTGTTTTACTCGCACCTACAGTCAGTTGTTACTGCTGGTTTTATAACATTAACGTAATTAAGTAGTGATTGCTGTGTTATTTTATTTGTATTTTCAGATTTCTGATTTAAAAAGCCCATTAAGATATACAGTAACAGCTCATTCTTCAGGGACAAACTGACACATTAATCACTTCAGTTAAAACCTTGAGTCAAAATCAAGTGAACAAAAGGACATCTTTACCTTCGCTACTGTGAGCAGAATTTTCAGTGAAATAGCATAACAATCAAGATCAAATTAAGAGAAAAAAAATATAGGCTGTATAACAACTAATAAAAACAAAACCATTGACATAAACGTTCAATTTTCAGAGCTGAAAGCTGCAGGAATGAAAGGAAAACTAACCAAGGGCTGTATTGTGAGTCCCATCCTTGATAACGCCATGTGAAATCCAACGATAAAAATGTGCGCTGAGCGTGGCAGTGAATTTACTGCACTCATCCACGTGTGGATCAAGACACGTTTAAGAAGACAATACTGATGAAGCTTTGCTGTGCCAGCAATTACAATGCTTTCCTTTTCATTTACAGTCACACTCATTTTTTTCTGAATAAAGTCTTTAAATTATGTTTTCTTGAAGTGCCTATTATTAGCAATAGCAGGCCAATATACAGTAGAACATGTGATCTGGTTGCAGCTGGATCAGTGGAGTGAGATTATTAGTCCTGCTTCGATGCATCAAAATGCTTCGTGAAACAGAACTGTTGGCAGGTTGGTGTCAGTTTTATTCAGTGGAGGCAGGAGGCTGAGCTGTGCAGAGCCTTAAAAAGTAAAGTCTTATTATATCGATTCTGTCCAACTTGAAATCCCCAGTTCTACTGCTATAATAATAGTCCTCATAATACAGATTGTAGGCAGCTATTCATTTTTCATAACTACTAGACAAGAATATGTGTGAAACAAATGGCTGGACATATCAGTGAATATAATAAGAACAAAATGCAACACCAAAGAATCTGTCCCAGTTTATAACACAATACATATTCAATTTACAAAGCAGTCTACTTAGGCATGCTTACATATAACAACAGGGGTGCTTTCAAACATATTATATTAGCTAAGAGGAAGATGCCAGCCACTTGGTTTCATGGTCCAAAGATATTTAATGGTTTCATAATCATCGATTTGAAGCTAGATTTTTAGCATATAGCTAATCTGGAGCCATGCTGCTGCATGTCACATGGACCCATAAATGGCGTTTCCTTAAATAGATTAACCATCTGTGTTTTAGAATGCTGTACAAACTTCAATAAAACTTCTTTTCAATAAAAATACAGACTTGCAGAGAAAATATTTTGGAGATGAATGGCTCTTTTTTAAAAAGAGAACAGAGGTGCTGAAGGTTTAAATACACCTTGTATTCCTTCAAAATCCCAGTTGTATTTTCCTAATTTAAATGAAAGAGCTGAGAACATACTTAATAATTAAAGTTGACTATGCTTTGCTAAGCTTGAATAATGTTTGAAGAACATCCACTGAAAATAGCTTAATACAGGCCGTGTCCTGAAGGTCACCTGACCAAGCCTAGAGCATGGTCTCAGTTTGAGAAAGGGTCCAGAGAGTGATCTTGTTTGCAAACAGCTGAGAAACAATGACTTCTGGAAACAGAGACCTCCAATGATAGGGGTTAATCAGCTTTGACTTTCCCCCTGACTTGGCACAGTCACTTCCATGCTTCCGAATTGTACAATTAACCCTAAATAAAAACCTAAATCTTATTATGTTATCCTGTGTTGCTGCTTTATTTGCACACAGAAGAAACTTGTTAATTAACATTCATTTTGTTAGTCTAATTAATGTTTCTGTTGAAATCCTAGAAGAAACAAAAAAGCGAACACAAGCTCGCAACACAGCACAGGTGTGCAGCAGGAACAAGAGGAAGGCCGCCATCCACATCACAGCTGACACCACTAGAGAGGCAAACGGAGAGGAAAATCCATTCCAAACAAAGTGACCCTAGGTTTGAATACGCAGGGTCTTCTCCATCTTGCCCTTCTCCTCTGAAGGTTTTCCTGCCTGTCCTCAACAAGAGCCAAGCATCGCTGTATCAGGCAGTGCATCACAGCAGCCATCCTCAGGCCAATGACAGGTTTCTGAAGGTGTGTGATTTCATTCAGCGCCTAGTTACTTGCTTCTACTATGGTTTCCACCTTATAGGAGAAGGTGTAAAGTTTTTGGAGGGTCAACAATTGCCCAAGTGCAATGCAAAATCCTTAAATCTTATTATAACATTTGCTCTCGCTTAGTATTCCAGATCCCTGTCCCAATTCCATGCTCTTTTCTTCATTTGAATACATTTCAATATCATTTAAACTCATTAATGATGGTGTCAGGGTGTGAGTGGTGTGGTAAGAATAGAATGTCCAAAAAGCAGCTATATTTCCAAATAACAGTCCATTTTTAATAAATAATGCACCCTGACTACCAGCAATGGTAAGAAGGTAAAACGACGAGTTTACAGACCCCAGACAAAAAGTGTACCCTAATCCAACAGTGCATGGGTTGAAGAGGTGTGCAAGGGAATATGCTCCAGGTGCAGGTTCAGTTTGCAGGTGTGTGGCAGTGCAGGTGCTCCGGGTGAATGTGCTGGCTTTAATAGCTTCAGCTCCCCACAGCTCTCCATCTGCCAACAACAAAACAAAAACACATAATGCTCCAGCGCACTATTCCATTCAGTGTAAGGGGCCGTAGTTACTTAGCTGCATCCCCTTTGTACTGCCAGACTCCTCCCTGTGACCAGCCCGGTGCTAAGCTCTATCCAATCACCACATGCCCCACAGCTGATAACAATGGATTTGTTTAGCAGTCTTGCAACTACGTGCTCTCTGTGAAAGCGTACCACCAACCTTACCTAGTGCCCTTCCTGGTTGGGAGGTAGATTTGCAGTTCAAGTTCCTTCTCTCCTCGTCACTTATCGCAAAGTCCTAATTTGATAGTGGGTGCAGAACGTTAGGTGAAAAACATTCTTTACATACGCCGCATTTTTAGTGACCACTAAAGTCCCATGTTTTGCCAGCTAAACACTTTTTTTGGCAGAAATATGGGTGTTTTGCACCCGCAAATTGGAACGATTAATCAACTAAATAGTTCTTCTCAGATTCATGTTTTTACAAATTTAATCATGCAGTTGTATTTTGGTATATAAAATTAAATCAACCATAAATAGTTGAAGGTCTGTAGTAGGTTTAACCAATTGGAAAGTCAAAAATCTGCCCTGTTTTTACAGGTGTCCAATCACTAGTGAGCAGAGGCGGGGCATAATTGGAAGTTTAACCAATGGGAAAGTAAAAAATCAGCCCTGTTTTTACAGGTGTCCAATCACTAGTGAGCAGAGGCGGGGCATAATTGGAAGTTTAACCAATGGGAAAGTAAAAAATCTGCCCTGGTTTTACAGCTGTCCAATCATATGTGAGCAGAGACATAAATATGTTAGGTTAGGGTGTAGGCATAGCTAAATTTTGTGCGATATTGCTATCATAGAGACAGTTATTGAGAATTATATTGAGAACTTTGAAGAAATATTTCAATTTGCTTTTTACAAATAAAAAAATGACATTATAGTCAATTTGGTTGGGAATCAATTTTCAAGAACTTTTTCAGAAGAAATTGAGGTATACACCAGAAATACCTGAACTGATGAAGGCATCATTTCTTTAAACAGAGTTAATTATGTGGAATTGCTTCCTCTGATTTCTGACTACGACAGCATTAAGCAATCACTTGTCAATAGCCACAGTATTCTCGGGTACCTGTAACAAGATTCAGAATGCTTAATCTCTTCTGTGCGTCTGGTTTTGCTATATTATAGAAGGACAACAAGGAAGTTAAGTATGTAGCTATGGAAACAACCGATGTGTGAAAATGTGTTCCTTTACTAAAATAATAATAATAATAATAATAATAATAATAATAATAATAATAATAATAATAATAATAATACTAATAAACTAATAACTAATAATAATAATAATACTACTAAACTAATAATAATAATAATAATAATAATAATAATAATAATAATAATAATAATAATAATAATGCTTTTAAAAAGACCAAATTCCCCATTGGCTTTTTTATTTATTTATTTGTTTTAGATTCTATTGATTTTTTAGTATTACTATGCAGGACATCCGTTATAGTATTGTTACCTTTATTAATAATCTGCATGGATTAATCTACTGATTAATCAACTAATGTCTACTTTGCATGTATCCTTACACCGGCACCTTTGTGTCTATAAGAAAAAAAAAAATGTGTTTGCATTTCTAAAATAAATAATAAACAATGTTAGACTAATCACAAACCCCAAAATAAAATGACTGAATTGGTGATTTGAGCAAAAGGCTTTGAGAATCTGGCCCAAAAAGTGATTTGACATCAGTATACAGATTAAGATGGAATGTAATTTAACCAAAAAGTTAATGATTTGATTGCTTAATTTCTCATATGGAATTTGCAATTGTATACATTCAATTCCAGTGTGTGCACTGCTAATTATTTTTTTTTTTTACTTTGAGGTAAATTCAAGTTGAAAAACATTTTGGTCTTCAGTTTCTTGTAAATTTTTAGAATTGAGTGTTGACATTAAAAATAATTATTTCATTCCTTTTAGTCATCAACTTCTACATGTCATGAATGTTGACCATGTTGTTGACCATGTTTTAGGTTTCATGTTGTCTAATTATTTTCTGTACCAACACCCCATTTCCTTTGTGTGGCAATTAGCTTTGTCTTGTATCTGCCTCCCTGTCAGTCATTTCTCTCTTTGTGTGCTTTTCTGTTCCAACAGTGTGTTTACACTGGATTCCTGACACCCTGGTGGGATTAATTATCATCACCCACATAAGGAGTACATGTTCTGTTGGTAACTAGGGCTGTGTTCGAAGGTTCGTTCGCTAGCGAGGAATTCAAAGATTGGTTTAAACCTTCGAAGGTTCAAGCACTGTGTGTTTTTTTTTCTTCTTCATATTAACAGAAACTTTTTCACAATATGTGAACACTATAAATCACACATTAAATGTCACTCACATGCAAATTTTGATCTGCATATTGTTGTATTGTATTGCTACCAAATCGTTATACATAGCAACTCTATATGGCGCTGCTGCGTGTATGCAGCAGAGTATAGATCCAAAGCACTGGGGCAGTAGGGCTGTAGTGTTTCAGTAAAATATGTACTGAATATCTAGTGTACAAGACCGTGTAAGAGAAGTGCTATGGTAGAATATGTTTGAAACATACAAAATATACGATAACACAAATCATTTTAATATCGAAAACTGAGAACAGTCCGCCCCTCCCCTCCAGCTCTTGTTATCCAGAGCCAAACCTTGAATTTTTTTATTCGCCATCTTGACAGCAAAGCGTTGTAAAGCGTAAGCTATATTGAAAGAAATGTTTCGAAACCCATCTGCTGTTTGCCCAGACAACCAAAAAAACAAGTTGAATGGCAAGCAACTAGGCAAGCGACTCCTATCATGGAGGCATAACCAATCTCTGGTGTCGCTTGACAAGCGTAAGTTCATATTATTATTAATATTATTAATATTTTTAGTAGTAGTAAAATGTGACTTATAACCTGCATGGAACGGTGACTGTTAAATAAAGCTTTACTGTATAGGTAAAGCTTTACTGTATAGATCGTAAGCAGGCTCAATTACGTGTAACTAAACAATGTGTATTTTTATTTAAATGATAAAAACATGATTACTGTTCTATGTAACTTATTTTTAAACGACATGTGAATGTTTTATTCCATTTATATGGATTACCTGTAAAATAATATAATTTTCAATCAAATATAAACAAGTAGCTGTGGTGACGTCACCATTAAACTGTGGACTTATTGTCTGTGTTCTCTAAATATCCTTCTGAAGTGCATGGGACCTCGTTGCATTTCCCTTACACACAAAACTGCTGTTAGCAAAAAGGCAAACAAAACAAATGATAAGGACTTTTGCAAATTAAATTAATGCATAAAATCTGAGGCTGGAGAAAAAAAAACCTGATACTTTGTTCTCATATAAAAATATTAAATTGACAACAGTGAAAAATTTGTTTCAATGTTTTCAAAACTAAAACCATTTTCTTCAAAATTCATATAACCCTCAATCAGCATTTAAAATGGCGCTTCCAGGACGCCTTTAAGCTGTATTTTGGGGGAAAATAAACTGTTTGTTGGCGAAAGCCCAAGAAGACTAAACGCTCTACATATTACCACAGGCAATGTTTCTTTGATGTGCCTTTCTGAGAAAATAAATGAAATTTCACAGTGCTTCATTTTATCCAACCTCCAACGCTACTTTTCTATACACTGCACACATTGCCATTGTAATTATTATATTATTAAACAGTAGTCCAGCAATATTTGACAGTCTCTGTACATGACTCTGCTCCTGAGAAAAACATGATCTTTGTGTGGCCAATAAAATAGATCAATTTCAACGTGTAGCCTCTTGCCAGTTGAGCCCTCTGTATGGCTGGTGTACTAACCCTAGAAGGAGATGGTTAAGGTGGCACTGTGGGAAATACAATCATACTTTCTTGGTCACTCGTCTCAAACTGGCACCACAGACCAATTCTTTGAAATAGGAAAGGCCAAGCCAAAAACAACAAAGTACTAAACTCTAACTAAAGCTTTATTGAAGAAGCCAAAACAATACAAGTGCAAGAACAGGAACAAGCTCTTTTTTTATAGGGCTCCAGCATACAGCCACTGGAGAGCTCAAAACAGGGCTCTTACCTCTGGGGTCCCCTAACCGAAACCAACAGTAACATCCCCAAATCAACCATTCAGAGGCCAGACGGATTGCAATATTTTATAACATTCACGCAAAAGAGGCATTGAAACAGAATACGTATTAATGGTGAGTCTCACACACAGTTCCAATTGGAACACCTTTGTTTTACAGCAGTCTCTTAATTCATAGCGCCTCTCCAGTACAACATATTAAAGGAAACCACTGATGTAGAGCTTTGAAAGGTTGCTTTCACTGCCAAGTATTTACAATGTCTATTTAAATTGTAATATATTGTAATATTAAGAAACAAAGCATTTAATGTGCATGAAATATGATTGAACAGGGTAAGTATGGATACTAAATCTTAGGTATTGTTCTTTATACAAGAGGAATACATAAAGTTTTAAATGATGTTGATGGTTGGGTGCTGTTTTCATTTTTATAATTCCCTGTTGAGTGTACTGTACAGTCATTCTGGTGACACACTCTAGAGCTCTGTATTGTACATGTTAAGAAATGCAATATTACTCCATTAACACGAATATTAAACTAAAAGTGGTGGCTTGGTTCAATTGTTTCTCATCTCACAAAAGGTGAAGAGTGGGTTTTTTTAAAATTTTATTTCTTTTTTGTTTAATTTTGCAGCTGCTTACTGTAGTCATGAAACCCCAGGGCTGACAGAGCAGTACAATTGACAGAGAGATACGTTTCAAATTGATTTCAATCTCAACATGGTCATAAACGTGCTCATTAATTGCGTTTGATTTATAAATTAATATGTATGGCACAGTTGATAGAAATTGAAAAAGACATTAATAAACCATGAGAGATAGGGTCAAAGTGACAGACAGAGTAACAGACACATTGTAAATGAGCTGTCACTATATGAAAAGCCGTGCACAAGGTTAGTCAGAGCTGCCCGTAGCACACTTGGGATTGAATATTAAAGTTTTTCAAATATATTTCTGTATTTATTATTCATGATTCTATTTTTGAGAAAGACATCAATAGCATGAACAATATATGTGTATGCAATAAGGCCCAACTGAGTGTCTGTATACGTTGAATATACGGATGCCTCGGGGCATTGTGCAGCATGAGACGAACCTCCAACCCCCAAGGCATCTCTATATTCAACATATAGAAACACCCTGAAGAGCCTTATTGCATTTATAATCCAGGTCAAACAGTGGGAAAAAAAGAAGTAATTTTTCTGGCAAAAATGTTAGTTTCTTTAATAAATATCCTTAAGCCAATAAAGGGATCACAAAAGTAGTTCCATTTATAACTTTGAAATACACACTAAGTTAAGCTGAGCAAATTGATTTCATTGAACCATGCAAAAGTAAGTATTTATTTTTGATGTGTTGAATTGCACATTGCCATTTAATCTGTAAATGTAAACAAAATGGCTACAGGTACCTTATCACTAGAAGGACAGGAGATATACTCATACCTAGGAGCCCCATAGCGGTCTTTCTGACGGCTGTATTCAAAACACTGTAAATAGTGTAACAAAAGGAGAGACAGTCAGATGTATTTATTTATTTTTTTATTGAGTACGTTACATAAACATCTGAAAAAAACAAAGCATATTATGTATATACATATGAACATTTATTTTACAAATCAAAACAATTTGTAAAACTGAAATGATAGTAATACATTTAACTTTTCAGCAGTAATTGGTTTATTATCAGATGTGCAAAAGCAACTGAACAACATAGATAAATAAACTTAGAAAACATTTTACAGAAGCGCACAGCAAAAAAAAAAAAGGCTAATTTATTTTTCTTTTTTACGACAAAATGGTATTCCTTTACCTTGAGTCTAAGGCTGTTCCCAATCAATACAGACAATGAGCTTCTCCACGCCGCCTTTCTGCACAGGGCACAGCTGTCCGAAGATTTATTTTTATTGCACTTGCCAACCTGGCATTGGCATCTCTTGAGGCTCTCAGTGGAGTTGCCAGCTTCAGCTGTGGGTACACACTTGGCAGTCTCCCTCTGTTCTAAATGCTTCTTGCAAAGTTCCTGTGCTAACTGTAAAATACATTCTCTCCTTGGTAAATTCTTCTCTGTGCATTCTTTGTAAAGTACTCACCAGTTGATGGCTGCTAGGTCCAATACATTGTAAAACACCTGAACAGGCCACCGTCGGGAGCCAGCTTTCACAGAATACGTCCGTGCCATCTGATCCAAAACATCAACTCCATATTTTCTTGCATTGTAAAACTTGTCTCTGTTATTTATTTCCACTAGTCCTGATGCTAACTGACTGACCAAAACGGCACAGCTGGCAAGCTCCAACTCCGTATCCATCCAATATACGGACAGCTGGAACCTTGCTCGACCAATCACATTGCTTGTTTCATGTTCTATTGCCAGCCCTGGATTACATATCTATATACAGTATATACTGCTGTGCAAAAGTCTTAGACATGTTGTATTTTTCTACTAGATGCATTATGAGCATCAGCAGTTTACTCAAAGCCTCCACTGGTGTTTTCTACCATTGTAGCAACCTTGAGTTGCATAAAGAAGGAAAAACATTGAGTGCAATAGCTCGCATCACTCGTTTTTCAAGGTGTGGTATCCAAAGCATAATTAACAAGTACAGAGAAACATCATCTGTAATTGACAAACCCAGAACTAGAAGACCCAAAAAGCTGTCTAACAAGGATGAGCAATACTTGAAGTTAATATCCTTAAGGAATAGAAAGAAGACAAGTGTTGAACTGACAACAGAACTGGCAGAAGGCAAAGATGCTGTTGTCCATCCATCAACAGTCCAAAGCACCTTTGACCATTGTTACAGAGTCCAATTTCTGTGTTCTTGTGCATATTTTAGCCTTTTAGTCTCGTTCCCCTTTCTTAACAGAGGTATTCTTACTGCAACAGTCCTGATTTCAAGAGTGACCTTCATACTGTAACCTTTTTGTGATGAATCACTGCTGCCATTCTTTTACTGTTTAAACACAGTGAATTATCAGCTATATGAATTTGCTTTCACTTCTACTGCACAGTAAATGCTACCTGGACTACTATATTTTGGACTATATTCTGACAGCATCACATGCACACTCTTGATTAACATATGTCAGCACTTTGTACCTTTTTATTTTATTGTCTATGGAAAGCCAATATTTGTAAATGGACAGATAAAACTCTACCCCATAAATGACTGTTTATTCAATCTGTGTGTATCTGCTTGCCAGGAATCAGGGAATGGCATGAGAATGAAATCTGTATTTTAATTGATACATTTGTTGTTTTCTCGAGTGCGATGTATCATTTTGGATAGCAGCGTCACGGCACGCTGTCGTCTGTGTGGAAAGGGGAGCGGGGGCCTGAGGCTCATGCTTGATATGCGCTGCTCTTTCGGGAAGCACTTACCTTTTCCATAGAGGGGACATGTAATCTTGCTTATAGAGATCTAGCTCCTACCTGTTTAACAACAGCCCATCGGCACACCCTCACAGTCAGCAGCATCTCGGTATCCGTTTCATGAGTACCAGTAATTCTGTTTTCTTTTTATGGGGTGACTGTTGTTTTATTTGATGGAGCTTTTATCAACCAAAGCAAAAGTTCACCGTCAGTAGACAGCTCTGCCTTCCCCTTACATGGAGCATGCGGGGGAGGTTTTTGGTCGTGTGCTTACTTTTCATGCCAATATATTAGTTTCCTGTAGTTTTATGCATATTAAGGTACCTTGATTTTCATGTAGTAGCGAATCGAAGTTTTTGAAATTCGCTGAGGTCAAGAATATTTTGGAAACTTCAATAACAATTACAGTTGTGGAATTCAACCTGTTTCCATTGGACTTGTCACTCCTTTTTTAAGAGCATAAATTTATCGAATAAAATTTTTTCATGGGAACATAGCTAGTGTGCCAATCAAGGTTCTGCAATCTCTTTCCACTGACATACACTACAAGATGCAGCTAATGAGAACTTTTATAGGAAACTAAGAATGTGCGCGCACTGAATGACTGATTCATTCCTGCATGTATTCTGTGCATATGTCAAGTCAACCAAGCAAAAGAAAATTAAGCAGTCCATTAAAAAAGAAAAAGGCTTCAGAAATGGTCACTCAAAAAGCAGGCAGACTTTTCATTAGGAATCTCATGTTTTACTGAGTACTGCACACTGGTCATTGTTAAATCTATATAACTAATGTACTCTATATAGATAACTCTGCCAGAAATCTGGACAATGCACATATCATTGCTGTAGCTTGTTTCAGGTTTGAGGTCAGTGAGTTAAGTCTTACAGTATTTTTTTACATTCTGTACTGTGCAAGGTTTTTCATTGATGGGTCCTTAATCCTTACCCTGTAAGGGTCTTGAGCATCAGTTAAAAGAATCTGTGCCACTACAATAATGCATTAGGCAGGCATCTGTGTGTCATTCCTCACATATCACAACGTGATGCAGTGCATGCCGCTCGTTCTATGGTTTCAAGCATGTTTCGTCTATTAGTATGTGCTCTTGAGAGATTGTGTCATTTGCATCAGGGTTAAACTGTGACTTTAATCTTACTCCGTTGAAGTTTCAATGTTCTCCCCCCCTATCTGTCTCTCTCTCTCTCTCTCACTCTCGCTCTCTCTCTCTCTCTCTCTCTCTCTCTCTCTCTCTCTCTCTCTCTCGCTCTCTCTGGCACACACAGTACAGTGCCCGTTTAGCATGTGTCCCTTCTGCTGATCACACTTGACTGGTTTTCAGTTCACTGCAGCCAGGGTTTAAGAGCTTATCAGTTTAACCTTTCAATAGACGAATTTGACACTTTTCCACACATCTTTCTGGGTTTCATTTTGTACTGTGCCTTGTTCTTGCTTTTACTGGATGTTCTGCCTATGTTAAAAACTCAAGCAAGTGCTCCTTGTTTCTCTTTCCTTGTTTTTATCATAGAGCCAGTACTCCCAATATTGAAAGAGTCTATCTCCTTTCTTTGAAGCTCTGTGTTTCTTCTTTAATCTGGGATCTGTGTACAGCAAGAGGCATTGCTTTTGACACTCTTAATGAGACATTCTTTCCAGCAGCACTATGTGCTAACGGGACACAATGACACACTTTTCATACATCACTGATGCTAATAAATTAAAAACCAGAACACTTCAGATGACTTTTCAATTTTTCTTTTTTTGGGTAAGCCTCCACAGTAAAGGTTAGCTTTACTTAATTTTTCTATTTAAATTATATATTAAAATAGTACACTGATTCATCCTAAAGCAAAGCAACTAAAGCCCCTTTCACACTGGCACTTCTACCCACCTCAGGATGTGGGTTGACACGCTTTGACCCAAGTTCCTTGACGGCTGTCCGTGAGCCGACGCAATAACAAACAGCCACTTGCGTCTGTCACCCAGGTCAAACCTGCTTTATCAAAAGCAGTGTGAAATTGCGTACCTGACACTGGGTTCTGCCCGAGTAGGTTCTGACCCAGGTAGATAGTATCATCATGCCAGTATGAAAGGGGCTTTACTCATTCTATATTATGGTTAAAGGGGACTTCGGAAGCATGGATCCAGACCGTTTATTGGTTTCTGATTAGGTTTGCATCATCTTTATTGTTACAGCTGCTGTAGCAGGCTGGCTGTTAACACAGTAGCTGGGGTCTTGTTTAATTACACCTTCATTTGACTGCAAAACGTAATACATACTGGTGGAATACACAAGATAAGGAGGAGCTTGAGCCTAATGAGCTGCTAATAAGTAAGAGCGATGAAAGTGACTCTCGGCATTAATAAATCATTAGTAAATAATAATAATACAAAACATCATTTAAGGTAGGCATACGTGTAATGCATATTTGTTTAATGCAGTTATTAAAAGTTTTGATAATTTTAAGCATGCTGACATAGGCCAGACACAGACTTGGTGTATTTTAACATGTTTTGTTGTAGTAACAATGTAGTTTGCAAGTTTGAGATTAAACAATACATTATTTTTGATAATGATACTTTTTGCTTTTATTGTTCATTTTTTAAAACATTTTAGACGTGTATTATTATTATTATTATTATTATTATTATTTTCTTATTATTAGGGCTGTCTTTTTATTATTATTATTATTATTATTATTATTATTATTATGGAGAGGCAGGAACACGTTCGGAGGAGAAGTGCAAGATGAAGAAGACTCTGCATATTCAATCCCAGGGTCACTTTGTTTGGGATGCCTGAGGATGTGGTGATGAAGCGTTATCATCTCACTCCGCAGGTCGTCCTTGACCTCATAGATGAATTGAGGGATGAGCTAGACCCCAGCGTCAGTCTAGGGACTGGTTTCCCTGCACATGTGAAAGTGCTGTGTTTTCTGCACTACTTAGCCTCTGGTTTCTTTCACAGTTGGAAGGTCTGGAGGGATAGCCCAGCCCACCTTTTCCAGAGTGCGAGGCACATTTCTGGATGTTATGCTAAAAAGGGCAGGCCAATGCATATCATTTCCTAAGGATACTACCATAGCTGATGTTGGCTGAGGCTTTTCCAAATAACCCCATTTCATGCTGTGACCTCAGCCATGAGAACTCTCAGCTCGTTCTCAGAAAACTTTTATTTTATTTTTCCGCCAAAAGGACTTTGCTGCCTTCTGACATGTTTTTCTTTTGGTTTGTATTTTCGTGTTCCACAAATGTCACACAGCAGCTACTGCTCTCTGTACTCCTAACTCTGCAAGTGTGGCCGCTAAATAGAGCGATGCGCTCATTGAGACCCTCATTATCATAATTGCAAAGCATTATATGTGTGTGTTGAGTAATTTGGATTACTCTTACGTTTACATAGGGCACAGTGCAAAATAATTGCCTGGCCGCAATGCAATTTGAATTTTACATTCGCAATTATTTGCACTGCGCCTATACTTACAACAACCCCATAATCTTTCATGTGAGGATGATTTGATATAATTTCCAAATCTGCATTGTCTACTTCCTTTTTTGTGAGATATATTAAAAGAACACATTGTGGATATTGTATTTTTTCTGCATTTTATCCTCCCCCTTCAGCAATTGCCAGAGCTTTCACTCAGGTATTTCAAACTGCAAATAGTTCCTTTGGAAACAGGATTGACTTTAATATGATTGTGTTAAAGGGTCTCAACGCAGAACTATTTTCCAAGTATTCAAGCACAGTGGCAAACATTTGTCTGGATCCAAGTTATAAAGTTACATATATATTTAATGTGTTAAGAAGTCACATATTTAAAATGTGTCACCAAATAATAATAATTACATTATTAACAATATGAAAAGTATAGCTTATTTTCAAACTAGATTGGCCTGGGCAAAACTAGACTCTACAGACCAGTGTGTTCCGCCCTTAACGTATTCATTATTGCATGACATGATAAAGTTCAGTGTGTTTTCTTTTTTTTATAGAGCATAGAAGGATAGCTTCAGTCTTTCCCAAATGCAATGATAGCTTATTGTCTATAAGCCATTGACTACATGATTCAAATTCAGAGCTTAATATTTTGCCAATTTTTTGTCGACCTTTACCTGATACTAATATAGCACTATCATCAGCATAAAGTAGAAGCTTGCATTTAACACTTATTGGCATGTCATTAATGTAACATAAGAACAACAAAGGGCCTAAAATAGTTCCCTGTGGAACTTTGATTCAACACCATTGACATTGACTAACTGTTTCTTGTTGCTAAGATATGATTTGAACCACATAATCGACCCGGTACCCATTACTTCTAGTTTCTCACAACACATTTTATGATCAATAGTGTCAAAAACCTTTTCTAGGTCTATAAGTGTCATGCCTGTATAGTTACCTTTGTCAATTTCAGATCTAATATAATCTGTAAGATGAATAATACATGCACAGTGCCTATAGGATATATTCACCCCCTTGGACGTTTTCAAGCATTTAAATGGGATTTTTTTCCTTTTGAACAACACAACCTACTCAATGCATCAAGATTTCAGGTTGTAACACAACTGTGAAAAGGTCCAATGGGGGTGAATACTTACTGTAGGCACTGTATCTGTAGAAAATCCACCACTGAATCCTGATTGAAACTGGTACAATATTTTATTAACTATTAAATAACTTTCTAATTGAGTATACACTGATGTTTTAAATATTTTGGATACTGATGAGAGAATACTAACAGGTCAGTAATTTCCTACTTCCTCTCTTTTGTTCTTAAAGAGGTCTAACTCTGCTAGTTTAAAATCATCAGGTACAATATTTGCGGTAATAGATAAGTTCACAATAAATGTAATAGGAAATCACTATCACAATCTATCAAAAATCTAACGGGAATAAAGTTGTTAATATATAAAACTATCACATACAGGTTGTAATTTAAAAATATTTAGTGTATTTAAAAACTCATTTAGTTCTATAAAAGTCTTTAAATCTCTCAGACTCAGTGTTAAACTTCTCAGTTCGTAATTCGTTAACCAGCCCAGAAGTCATATTTGTATAGAAAGTATTCATAAAATGAGTCACCTTGTTAGAATCAAAGTTCACCATCAGTTTCCAAAACCACGTTAGATTGATTTTTAGATTTCTCACTGTAACCTACCCTTTTCAGTTCTTGCCGTAACTTTTTAAAATTATTCTGTTTTTAAAGTAATCTGATTTTGCCTTTAATATCTCTTTGAACTTTATTTCTCAATTTGCAAAAGTCAGAGGACACTTTAATTTTACTCCTATCTTTTTAATAAGTATTTAGGGTTGATCTCGAAATCTGACATTCTCTAAGATTTGCTTATTCATCAACAGTTCAATTCTATTTTTTAAACTTTACAGGTGCAATATCATCAATTATCTTTAAAAAAGTACATTTAAAACTGGACCATGCTTTATTGACATCAGTGCATTGTAATACATTAGCCCAGTCACAATTTTTAAACTCTGATAGCAAAACTTCTTGCAAAGACCTTATCCACATGATGTTGATTAATTGGAGCTCTAATATTTTTTCTTATACACAACTAAGAAAGTGATCACTTAGGCCCACATTAATAGTTCCACTCTGACTAATCGTATAGTCACTGTAACTTACACTATGATCTAAAATAGAAACCACAGTATTTGTTATACATGTTGAGCTTATAATGAGTTGTTTACAGGAGAAGAGGTCCAAGATATGCTTATACCGTTAAAAATACTACAGCTCTGCCTCTGCCAACAGATATTAAAATCTCTAAGAATATATAGTTCACAGTCTGTACTTATTCCTTTTGTTAATACTTCTTCAAAGTTTCCTAAAAAAACTATTGTCTTTTGGTGAACGATAACAAGTTCCAATTATTAATGGGTTTAGATTTAGGAAGCAAAAGTTTGAATCGATATGCTTCCTCCATTTTGGAGCAGTCCAAATCTGGTCGCAGGTTATAGGGCAGGTCTGTTCTGATGAACACACATACTCCTCCACCTGATCCTGACCTGTCTTTCCATTCAATTATATGTCTGTCTCTCTGTATTTCACCATCTGCCACTGTTTCATTAAGACATGTTTCCATAATAGAAAAAACTATAGTTTTGATGCAATATATCTCAGTTCCAAAATTTTTGGTAACAAAGATCTAGCATTAACATAAATAAAATGCAGGCCCTTGTTTCCAAAGCACCGAAACTGATCAACTGCTTCTGAAGATATTATAGTTTTATTTGTAACAATATTAGCCGCGCGCCACCCGGGTTAGGGAGAGCTTAGGTTGGCAGGGCAATCCATGGTTCACCGCGCACCAGTGACCCCTGTGGCTGATAGGGTGCCTGCGAGTTGCAGTGGAGCTGTTCAGATCTGTGTTGCCCTCCGGCACTATGGGGGTAGTGGTTTCGCTGTGGATCCACAGCGAGATAAAAGACGACTTGGCAGGGACACCTTTCACAGGACGCGTGTGTCAGCCGCCATTTCCGGGGGTTGCAGCAGTGGACTGGGATTAATAATAACACAATTGGCAATTCTAAAGTGGGGAGAAAAATAGGGTAAAAACCACGGGCAACGACTACATTTTTATATATATATATATATATATATATATATATATATATATATATATATTATATATATATATATATAACAGTGTTTCCACAGTAATATCCTTGGCCTTATCCTCAGGAAAAGGAAGAAAAGTTCATGAGCGCTTGTTGCAGATGAAGCTGTCACATTCAATAATATTAGTAATAACTGCACACTTTTTATGAACTTTCATCCACAATTTACACAGCATGTCACCTGCCTCCTTACTGTAATCCCTCTTCCGCAGTTTAGTCATGGGATTTTAGGTTTATATGCTCTTTTTTGATGCGTTGTTTTGTCACAATAAGAGACTCCCTCCCACTCATAGCAACCCAATATGGTTTCCTTTCATGGCACAGGATTGGGACTAATATCGCCACAAGCCAGGAGTGAAAGCACCAAAAATGTTGTAGAAATACCCATTTTCCCTTGAACAGCAAGGAAGGTATTACCTTTACAAGCTGCCTTTCGTTGTTTGTTATTAAAGTTGACAGAACGGTGTATAACTGATAATATGGCTTCCTCTCCGAGCTGTATTGATGAAACTTCTTCGATGTTTGAACCAGAAAATCTCAACCCAGTTGTATCAAGTCTGCAAGTTCTTGCATGTGACAGTCCGCTGCCATGTTTGTAGCCTACTTTAAATTACTTTACGGTTTCAGCTTGAGTGTGAAAAATGACACTGGCTGCAACTCTTGTGGTTTTTTATGCACAAATAAGCTTACTTGATTAGAAAAACGCCATGAACGATACAAGCAGCTTCTTACACTACCATGTTTGATTAAATGAGCAGTACACAACAAAATATGAAAGCTGAACGTTAATTTCAGCAAAGAACAACAACAACTTTTTAATGAGATATATTGTAGCCTACTTCAATAGGAATTAACCTGCTATATTATATTAAACCGAAACAATAAAAAAAAAATAACAATCTGCTTCTCTCTTGCCTTTTTCAAGGAAGATAATTTAATTAACAGAGAAAAAAACATACTAAGTTAACAACTACCTAGCCTAACTTTAATTAATCTAACACAAGTACGTACAATACTCCTTCAAGTAAACATGATTTTGGATATGCTCTTCTTGGGGTCAGTATTATTGCTTGCACCTGGCACCTCTTTCTTTTCAAATTAAGCACTGCGTGCATGTGGTAAATCTCATCAGTGTTTCAGATTGCACAAGAACAGTCTTTCTGCCAGTTGTACTCGCACAATCTCTTTAGCTGTGTGAAAGGGTTATGGCGGTATTACACCAGCATAGAATGTGCAATTTCATGCTCGTTAAAACATTTCAGAGGCAGAATAGTAGGTGCATTTCTGTGTGAAAATGGTAAAGAGATAGCCTAGTGTTAGCATAGATAAGGTAGTCCTGGGTTAGTGCCTATCAGACTTGGATTAGCACTACTCTTAGACAGCCTAGTGATAACATAGGTAAGGTAGTCCTGGGTTAGTACGTATCCCATACGGAACAAAATATATATTTTTAATATATAAGAAATGTATGATACTGTGGCAAAGTGCCCTGCCCCTGGGCTATTTATTTGTGTTGTATGTTGCGTGTAGTGTATTAATGTTGGTGTATTGTAGTTGGTACACGGGATAATATGGGTTATGAACACAAGTGATTTAAAATGTATATTTGTATTTAGGCACGAGGATTGCACAACAATTCACGTGCAGGTAAAATGTAATATGTGAGCACACAGGGAATTAATATGTGAGCACGCTAAATTCACATGCAGTTGTACCGAGACTCCAATTGAATGATTGATTAGCAATCGAGTCTCAGTACAGCTGCATAAAAGCAGCATGTTTTCACTCACTCGGGGTTGCGTGTTCGGTGAGTGGAGAACGGGTGTGGAGAGGAGAAAGTAAAAACGTAAAGTAATTCAACTCGCCATGTTTGTCTGTTCGTCCACTGCTTTTTCTGTCTGTTTAGTGTTAGTTTGTTTTGTTTGTACATTTATTTTGTCTAAAGTGCCGTATCCTGTGTTTTGTTTGTCTTGCAACCTTTTATTTTCTTCTATGTTTAATTATAAAATGCTGAGTGCAAACAAGTGCTCAGCTTCACCAAAACTCCACCTCTCTGTGTCTCTTCTGTGTGGGTTCCTGTTTCTTGTCTGACGTCACCCACTGCAGCTGTCTTTGTGACAGATACTTATATTTTCCCAAATCATTCTTGAATTAAATAGAATATAATAAAAATATATTATCAAGCAACTCAGTTATTTTTATAACACCAGAGATGTTATTTGGCAGAGATAGCCAAGAGTAGTGACTCAACACTCGCTAACATGATATTTTGGGGTTTTGGACACAAGGAGAAGAACGAATAGTACAGCACTTCACCAGTCAAGGACATGACATAAATGATGTAAAGTTTGTGTATTTGAACAGCTAAATTTAGACAATGCAACATATAGAAGAATAAAATAAATTAAATGGATAAACAGACTGAACATGATTATGCCAGCGGGACTCAACAGAAAAGAACAAACTAATTAACGACAATCTATATATAACATTTAAATAAATAAATAAACAAAATTCATTCAAAAGTTGTGCATGATTCTCAGAGCTAGCATCGCATGATACTATAAGTATAAGTTTATATAAAATAATGTTAATTAGAATTAATTCAGATTTAAAGATAGAAGTAAAAATTGTCACAGTATATATAACAATATTACATCATGTAAGAATAAATCATGGATTTGAATATAAACAATAACAAGTAGTTGATGCTATCGGATTAGCATTACTAATAAAGAATGGGTGGCAGACAAGAAATGTGATCCTCAGTTTTTGGATCTTTTTGATCAAAAACTAAGTTTTGGCTCCGAGGGAACTGAAGATATATATTCCCCCTAAATATATATATATATATGATATTATATATATATATTATATATATATAAGAAAAAGGAAAGGTCGTGTAAAAACCTTTTGATGTGTTTTTGGTTGTTTATTTTTGTGTTAAAGGTAAACCACTTAGCCGTCCTGTTTTTTAGTTAGGTGTTTGTTCAGTTTGTTCAGTTAGTGCTCTAGAAAGAGCTAGGTGTTTTGTTTGTTTTGTGTTTTTGTGTGATATTAAAAATAACGTGTCAACGCTGGAAAAATCAAGTTCTGTTTCCTGGGTCCTGTTTGAAAGGGGCAACGAACCGTGTGAGTGCAGCTCATTTATATATATATATATATATATATATATATATATATATATATATATATATATATATATATATATATATATATATACTTTTTTTTTTTTTTATTATTGAAACTCAATGTTCAGCGTGCACAGTAAATCCAAGATGGACTTCCGGGTTAATATTGTGCTTTTTTGCACATTTAAAATGCTTTCATGGTTTAAAACATGTTTTCCCTCCTCATCCACCAAGATCCTTGGTGTCACCCTCGACCCCTCCCTCTCCTACTCTCAGCACATCTCTATTCTGGCACACTCCTGCCACTTCTTCCTCCAACATATGCAGAATTCGCCCCTTCCTCACTGACTACTCCACAAGCTCCTAGTTCAGACCCTGGTACTGTCCTGCCTTGACTACTGCAACTCCCTCCCGACCGGCCTCCCTGCCTCCGCTATCTGCGAGGTGTAAATCGCTTTTATGAAATGGACCCCTGATTAGCACTACTCTTAGACAGCCTTGTGTTAACATAGGTAAAGTAGTCCTGGGTTAGTACCTATTGGAGTCGGTGAAACCTGATGCATAGCTCCACTGCCTAATAAGACTTGTTATTGTGTTTGAGTTAGGTGCTGTGCAGTTTGGGTTTACAGATATTGGTTCATGTTCATCACTTCCATGTTCTATATTCTGTATAATATTCAGTAACACTTTAGTGTAGGCATTCGTTATAAGTGATAATAATCATCTTCTATACTTGTTAGTAGTATAATTAATAACATGTTTATAGATTGTTTATAATCACTTATAACGGTACCTACACCAAAGTGTTACCTAATATTCTTTATATATCTGTTTCTAATTACTTCATCATATATTTAAACTCAAAGGCCTGCGTTCCCCTCCTATGGGCAAATCAAATGACCTCCTCCATAGAAAATGTATTACATACAGTAGGTAATTTGTCTGCCATGGAAAATTGGTTCTAAAGTTATCTTTTCTATTTCTGTTGTTTTTATATGCAGTACCTGGATTTTCTCCTCAGTTCATCAATGAATGTTTTTTGGATATTATAGTTTTTACTCTGGAATATCCATGTTTGTTTACACAGTGCACATTTTGGACGAGCAATCCAGAATGTTGACTCAGTTCCAGCTCCTCTGTGAATCAGCACTACTTTGAAAACCAAAAATCAGCTGGGTACCATTCATGAAATTCATTCTTCTTGTTTGGTTGATACTAATCTAGCTGCAACCCCTTATAGAAGTTTGCCATGTTAAATCTGAGCTTCATTGTGTTTACCTTTGCTAATACTATACTTCCAATGGACTTTATTACACTTTGCTATGCTATGTTTTCAATTGTTTAACAGGACCAATGTACATCCATTCGCTTCCCATGGTAGTTAAGTATTTAATTTTAACTTGTAACTATTTGCGGTCCATTTATTCAGCGCCTGCCAGGTGCATCGGGTCCAATTTATTTTCACACGCGCTGTTTATTTTACACGTCCTGTTTAAAGGTATTTTTTCACAGTACAATGGGTTTAAAAGGCACTGCATCTCCAGCCCTTCCCCACCCCTTGTTTGCTGTATTTATCACATACCTCTTCATAGTTGTGCATACTGATAAATCATCTCCTGATCACTCATTTTATCACCAAACCCCTCAATAATGCGATCCAAGTCTATTTTTATTACTATAACATCTCAACATCTCTGCAAATGTCTGATATTCTTTGAGTGCTGGATGCAGAAGCAGCTGTCTTGTTTATGTCCTGTTACCTCTGTGGTGCAGGGGCTATGAAAGGTTTTCTCTGCTTTTTCGGGAGAAAAAACCACTAGAGACCTGTGCTTGACAGGGTCCAACATAGGACTGCAAAGGGTTAAACTTGAGTCTAGATTATAGCCAGCTATGGCAGCACCATAAATGTTGGTTTAATTTAGTCCCTGGAGCAGAAAGGCCCTGCATCTGTTTTGCAAGGGTTGCAAACCTTGAATAATTTCAGCATTTTTGTTGTCCTCGTTTAATGAAGTCAATTCTCAGAGCTTTGTAATTTTCATTATTTCAGAGCTGTGAAGCTTGTTAGTCATAAACCAAAAGATCAGTTGTTATGAGTGACAATGTAACTACAATTGTAAGGAACGCTTGCATAGTAGATATTTTTAATTAGTACTTGTAGGCTGCACTGCCGCGGTATTTAAATGTAAAAAAGTACAATCCCTGGTGACTTATTTTTTGAAGATAAGATGTAACTGTTTAATTGCAACAAACACTGTGTTCAGTTGGTGACCTTTCCAATCCAATATTTCATGCAAATTCCCCTGTAGGCTTACCAAATGAACATGTACTGAACAATCAAAGTCTTGCATGTATCCACACCAATTGTTAATCACATGGATGACTTAATGAAATAAGCAATACAATTTCACTGAGGTCACATGGCAATATGGTAACAATACATAGAACATATGGTGGATTCATTTATATTCAAAATAGTACTGCTTTGATGTCAGGGAACATGTTCTGTTGAGATCTCAAATAATTTCCATCTGTTTTTGACAGGGCTGCTTAGTTTCATTTAAATTTTACAACACCTTTCTCTCAGTTTTATTGACAGGCAGGTGTTGTGCTTTCAAATTTTCTCTCATGGAGGTGCTGTAACTATTAATTCCAACAGTTTTTGGAAAACAGTTCCTACAGTGGCCATTTAGCACCAAGTCAATTTTGGACAGTTTTTTTTTTTTAACTCACAGCCAAATTAATTATGGTCCTTTTACCGGTCTCTCTTCTTTAAAGTCCAAGTACAGTTGTCTCCGCTTATAGCCACACCTTGCAAGAGAATACTCTTGTGGTGAAACAGATTTTTCCCATTGTAAATACTCTGCCTAAAGTTACAGGAACTTCGCTTAAAAGAACACCTTTTTGGCACCAATAGCAATTCGTTCACAAATGATACAGTACTGTTTTGTAACGTGATAACCAGTGTTTAAAGTGGTTTGAAAGATTCCAGTATGCACAAAAATGGTCCGGTGTTATGCCAAATAATGTCTTTAGGGGAGAAAAGAGTTGAATTTGTAGTTTGCGCGCGTGCAAATTAATTTGGATGGCTAGTTTTATGTTCTGCATCATCTTTGCATCTTTTCTGCAAAATGGTCTCATGTCCAATGGTTTTGCATTGAAATTTAATGATGGAAAGGTCAACTACAGTAGTAAATGCACTAATTATCAGTAAAATCTGATCTTACGAAGCAAAGACTGTAAACACATTAAATATCCAATCAACATGGTTATACAATATGTTGCACATTATTACATTATTTATGAAATGTTGCTGGAGTGACAAATAGCACTTAAGGTGGGTGTGGTAATGTTGCCCCACCCCTGTGTGTTTCTGTGTTGTATATTGAGTGTAGTGTGTTAATGTTGGTGTATTGTAGTTGGTACTTGGGATATAATATGGGTTACGAGCACAAGTGTTTAAAATGTATATGTGTATTTAGGCACGAGGATTGCACAGCACTTCACGAGCAAGTAAAAAAAGTAGTAATATGTGAGCACGGGGAATTGCACTTTATTAATTCACGTGCAGTTGTACCGAGACTCCAATTGAATGATTGATTAGCAATTGAGTCTCGATACAATAAAAGCAGCATGTTTTCACTCACTTGGGGTTGTGTGTTCGGTGAGTGGAGAACGGGTGTGGAGAAGAAGAAAACAAAGAGAAGTGTAAGTAAATCATTGATTTCACTCACCGTGTTTGTTAGTGTCTGCTTCGTTTAGTGTTAATTTGTTTTGTTTGTCTGTTTATTTTGGCCTCAAGTGCCGTGTGCTGTTTTTGTTCAACCTTATTTTCAGTTTGTTCATTTATTAAAGGCTGAGCACAAGCAAGCGCTCAGCTTCACCAAATTCCGTCTCTGTCTATTCTGTTTCTGGTCTGACATCACCCACTACAGCCATCTGTGACAGTGGGGTGATTTTAACACAATCAGCCAGGGCTACGGAGTATGTATCATTTTAAAATGCCATCAACAATGTTTTATTATTTAGCTTGTTATACAATTGTTTTTATATTGCGCATCTTATATGGTCTATATAAACGTTTCGAAAAGAACTTTGTATTCCAGATATTGTTGTTTACTTCAACAATCATGGTAATCAACAGAATTAATACTTGTGGGGGAGTTTCTTCTCTCTTGCCCAGGTATTGAAGATGAGAAGTTTGCTGATTTAGTTGGGGCTTGGTGTCGAGTTTTTGTAGGTCTGATGTTTTTGTGTTGTACAAACTGTCAAAATCGTCACTTGGTATAGTTTGTTCTTTCATTATGACATCTTAAAACTAGTACACAAATAAAATGGACAATTCAACATGAAACTTATTACAATGATTTGACTGGTGATTAATGCATAAAATGTGCAGGTACAGTGACCTACAGGGGAAATATGTGCGCTATGCAGAGACTGAAGTCAAAGTGTTTTTGTTCGAAACTAAAGAAGTCTGGTTCAGGTGTTTTGCAGCAGTATAACATCATTTTATTTTTTTCCTGTAGATTATTTTATTTATTTTTTTTGCTGGTATGCCACACTGTCAGTTTTTTTTTTCTTACCCGGATGCATACCGCCCCACTTTAACCACTGCTGAAAACTGATCATCATCAAACTCAAATTCAAATGGTTATTCAGTCATCCTGATCCATCAAGCCTATGGGTCTGGCCCCTGAATGGTATATTGTCACAGGTGGCTTGAGTGATGCATGTGGGTGGTGACATCAGGTTCAGCAAGCAACACACAGGCAGGCAGTACTGGGGTTGAAACTGAGACGCACTGGTTGCGCTCAATGTTTTAATGAACAAAACAAATAAAAGATTTAACAAACAGCACATGGTACTTGACGCCAAAATAAACAGACAAACAAAACAGACTAACACTCAACCAAACAATGGACTAACAGAAAAACACAGAGTCAAAACAAACAAGTATCGTGCTGGTCCTTCCAGTATGAAATAGCAATTATTAATTATTATTTTACTTTATTTTTCTCTCCTTCTCTTTCTCGTTCTCTACTCACCGAACACCCAACCCTGAGTGAGTGAAACACTGCATCTTTCATGCAGGTGTACTGAGACTATTGCTAATCAATCATTCAGTTGGAATCTTGGTACATCTGCACGAGAACTAATTTATGCACTTCCCATGCTTCCATGCAAATACCCCTTTTAATCTGCACATGAAGTGATTGTGCCATCCTCATGTCTAAATACCACTATATATTTTAAATCACTCGTGCTACACAGACCCATTTATATCCCATGCACCAACATCTAAACACGAACATTAACACACCACACGTTACATGTAACACAAAATACACACAGTTGGTGCTTCCTCCTTCCTGACTTTTTATTGTAAACAGAAACAAAATCTTTCTTTCAAGCCATGAGTTGGCTAACATATTCCCTCTTGTAGAACAATTTTACTATTTTAGCAATCTCCTCTGTTAGCGTGTTTGGATTTGGATCCGATCGGCATTCCTTCTCTTCCTGTAAAGCTTACGTGAGAGGCAGCACCAAACTCAGCAGCAGTCCTGCATGTAGACCAAGACATTGGGACAGCTGTCAAAATATGAACTTGCTGACTTCAACTGATATTTGAATTACATTTTTCCTTCAGCTAGGCCATCATATCTTGATATGCCTGAGTCTGCCCCTTGATTGTTTCACGGTCTTCCATTTCTGTTTGTGGGAAAATCATTCTTAGCTTTCTCTTCATTGCTTCTCTGACCTTCTTTACCTTCTGAGCTGCATATACCTTTTGTGAATTTCCTTCTCTTCAGTGAAGGTTCTTGTATTGCCTCCAAGGCCTTGTTTATTTGTGAAATCTCATGTTCCTTTTCAGTTTTGAAAATGTTGTTGCTTTCAGGTAGTTTGTCTTGAACAGCATGAGGGCTGGATTCTCTGGAACTCCTTGGGGTCACATTGTGTTGAAGATGATATTTGGTCTTGGTCAGGAGGATGATGGGCTAGCAACTTCATGCAAGGGTAACATAATTTCTGGACATATACTCAGCTTCTGGTGGTCCTTGATCTGCTTCTTTGTTAAGGTGCGACCTTTAGTGCGGCTCACTCCACGATGCTTTGCAAATGGGTCGCAGCATGCTTTGATTTACATACTTGCCATTTATGTAATACATGGTCTTCAATGTCAAATAGACTGTAAAACTGCAAGGATTTTAGCTAGAAACATCTATTGTCAAGAATGTTAAACTGAAGTATAATATATAAATGTTTTTTTGGAAGAGTACACCTTAGTTGAGTTATAGGTGAGTTTTCTTTTTTTCACTTTATAAAGGACACATTTCAGAACTGATCTATTTAATTCATCCGTGCTACACTTTAGTCACATGTGTTAACAGAACATATTGGTTAATTAATATGAATCTGTTACAGCTGCACCAGTTCACTGCAACGTCAGCTTCATGTAAAGGTAGGGTGGGTGTCCAAATCAGGTCATGCTTTGACCTGTATCTCATGAATGGGAGGTCACTCAGGCATAACATTTACACTGTAACCACTTCTCCCAAAGGAAAACATGCATTTTTATCCAAATAAAAGGTTGCGGTTTTACCTAGTATTTTTGATTAGATTAATTAAAATAACTAAAGTTTAAATAATGCAAATAATTGCTCCCCCTAGTGTTCTTTGTTAGCTAGGGGGTTGATATTTCTATTCTTACCTGGGCTGATTGTTCTTGCAGCTGGTGCTAATTAATGGCCTGTGTTGAGCCCCTGGGTTTGTTTTTAGGAAACCCCATTCAGAAGAGAGACAGTGGGTCTGTTTACCGAGATCTATCTGTGCAGATTCCTTGCAGAATATGTAGTACAGGGAGGGAGTGTTTGAGATTCCTTGCAGAATGTGAGGTAAAGGGAGGGAGTGTTTGAGGCCTATCTTGTTAGATAAACCTTTTGTGTCCAGGTATTGCCTGGTTAATAACAAAGAAACAATTGGCTGTTTGCGTTTTCCTTTTGCATGTTTTTTGTGCATTTTTTCCTGGATTTATTGGAGTTCCCTTTTCCTAGATGGATTGGGTTGATAGTGCTCTGTAGAGAAAAAAAAATAGGCTTTGTTCAATGCACTCAAACCAGTTCAGTTTCTTTTGGACTATAAACAACGAGGAGATCACACCAGCATTATTTCTATTTTGTTATTCCTACCTTTATGGAAGTTGGACTAATAATTTTTTCAAATTGAGATACTATGTGTCTCCAAGTGATCTGGCTGTGTATCGTGTACTACTGCAGCAATACTGTCTCTTAACCCGGACATTAACAAATCTTGGACTTTTTAAGTTAATTTGTTTGCTTATTATTATTTTTTTTTTTAATTTGCCCACTTATGCCATTATTGAGAATGTTATTGTAATCTTTGTGGTTGTTTTGAACAATATATTCAGATTTTTTTTTTTGTTATCATTTGTTTATTTATTTGTTCATTTTTTTTTATTTACTGACTATTTTAAGCTATACTAGTTAGTAGTTTTTCGAGATTTACGATTATACTGTAAATACAGTACAAATCTTTTGTAGTCATTTTTGTATTACTTTAGTATAAGTACATATTAGTTTGGATTCATATGTTGTTTTTTTCTGACTTTATGTGAATGAAAAGACACAAATTCACCAGTTTTCCCATTGGAAATAGTGATATTTTGAAATATCACTGTCCTGATCACAAAAGCAAAGTTTGTGGGGAATAATAGCCATTTTCTATACTTTTGAGGCATAAGCAATTAGGAAATAACACTTACTACCCAGGAACAAAAATTGTGTTACATAGTGTAATATTTGAAGCTACTAACACTTTTAAATTGGCATATTTTAAAACATTGGGGATAATGCCACTGGTGATATGACTCCATTCAAAACCAATGGCTTTGTTTACAGATGAGCTGGTAAACCCTCTGCACACACTGCCTTCCTTTGAATGCATTATCTGTATTTCCTTTTCTTTTACATTTTTGGCAATGTAATCCACAGTAACTGATGGGATATTCGGACACTCTGCTTTGACTCTACATGCCAGCTATCAGAGTGTGTTTTTCAACTCAATTAGATTGAAGGCTCAAGGGGCCAACCACAGAATCATGCCATGACAGGAGTGTGACAGGAACACTGAAAAATAATAAGGGTTGTTTTTCAGCTTTAAGAAAGTAATTGTGGGTGAATAATACGATCTGGGTAGTTGTGAAACCCAGGACTGGGTGCCAGCACTTACTGAATGCTGCACTGGGGGGGTGGGGTACTAAATCAAATACTGGTGTGCGCCCATATAATACCACTGCTTGATACCCAGATCCATTGGGTTGCTATTGCTGGAAATTAAATCCTTGCAAACCTGTAGTACAATTTAATTATTTGTTCTCTATTGTGACAGTTAAATCAGAACACCTAAAATAATATAATACATTCGCTCAAATATATTTAATTTTAAACACCCCAAACTAAGCTAATTAACATAATTAAATCAACAAAAAGAAATACTAATTTATTCCAGTCCTATAATACAATGAAACCCGTCATGTTTTTAAATGCTGCATTGTACAAAAGGAACACCAAACGAGAGGAAATATTATCTCTGTAAAAAGTGTCAATAAAAAAATTGATACAAAATAAAATGTTAACATAACCTCTAACAATAATAAATAAGATCCATTTCTTTATCTGATTTCAGCACACACAACTAGCATACGTGCAGATGTTTATTTAACAAATATGTGTGCATCCTATTCTACCGTGCACACCAAGGGGCCTATGTACTAAGAGTTGTGCATGCTCAAAAATGTGACATATATACAAAAGGGAAATGCCCAGTGCACCTCAAAATGCTAACGTGCGCCATCACGTCTCCGCAGCAAGATGCTCCAGGGAATATGAAGAGAGGTTATCAGCATCTCAATGACCTCTGAGATGCTCCTGATTACACTTCCTGAGTGACTCCTACATTTGTGTGGCTTAATTCATTTATGGGCTATAAACAATAAATGGTAAATTTTATTGTAATGTGGTCAGTGTTTTTGCTGTCAACTGCTTCTGTTTTGTATAATTTGTTTCATTTTTCAATAATTGTTTAATAGGATGTTAGTAGTTTAAAACACAATCACATAATATGATAGCCAGATAAAGCAGAAGATGATATTACTATAATCTCTATGGAACTATAAAAAATGTCTTGCTAGTACTACCCACGTTCCCTTTCAATTCAAAGATGATCGCCAACCAGTACTTTTGGGATATGCCTGCCTTAGTATTCGCTGAGCATTTTATATCATAGCTGCCGATAGACCCCTCCATGGAGTGACGTCCTCGGTCCCGCCTGCCGAGGGAATAAGTAGTCGCTCCACAGAGCCCACTTCCTCTTTTGCCCCTCACCTACAGTAAGAGTCTGTTTTTTGAAAGAGTTCTTCTGTTTGACTGTAATTCCCTTGCATTCGTGCTAAGAGCCGGCTTGTCACGCTTCTGGAATCAGCGGTATATTTTGACTTTTTTTCCTCCTTCATGGTCTGCTTCACGTGTCACAGGCTGTCTTTTCTCGGCTGTCCGTTGTATGAGTGTGACTGCCTGTGCGTTGTTGAGTGACTCTGTCAGTTGTCGTTTGCACAGCTTAGGCAAAATAAACAGTCAATTAGCCAGGTGTTCCTCCACCGGGGCTGTGCTCTAGCCTGCCCCGCTGTCAAGTAGACCTCGCCAGCTGCCTTGGTCTGTCCACCTCTGTGTTCTCCCTTCTGTTCTTTATCAACTAACTGTCGCAGCTTCGGCCTGTGTGTCTCCCCTGGTGCATGCTGTGCGCTGACCAGGTGGCAGACTACACGTGGTTAGGGTAGGCACCGCTGCATTAGCTGCTTCGGTACCTCTGCACACTTAGCCCTTGGTATTTCGGTGCCTCGGTGTGCATAGTGCGTCAATGTTCATTGCACACGGTCCTCGGTGTGCTTGGTGTTCAGTGCTCATAGTGCCCTAGTGCACTCATGCTCGTGCGAATAGTGCCCTGGTGCACTTGTGCTCAGTGTACTCGGTGTGCATGGTGCTCGGTGCACAAAGTGCCCAGGTTCACTCATGATCAGTGTACTCGGTGTGCATGGTGCTCGGTGCACATAGTGCCCCACTGCACTCGTGCTCAGTGTAATCGGTGTGCATGGTACTACGTGTACTCGGTGCAAATAGTGCCCCGGTGAAATCGGTGCACATAGTGCCCGGGTGCACTCGTGCTCAGTGTACTCGGTGCACATAGTGCCCAGGTTCACTTGTGCTCAGTGTACTCAGTGCACAAGGTGCTCGGTGCACATAGTGCCCAGGTTCACTCGTGCTCAGTGTACTCGGTGCACATAATGCGTTGTGCACGGTGCACAAGGCATTTGTTGTGTTCGATACGAACAGTGCCTTTGTCGAACCTTTGCCAGCTGCTGCAGGGCCAGCCCTGGGATATCCCGCTGCTCATGAATCTCCTCAGTTAGACTCAAGGCACCCTCTGGCACCCAGAACCAGGCAGACTCCAGCTGTGGGTCTGGCCCCTGAACGGGACAGACTATCCACCTTATGGCTGTCAGATGCAGTAGTTAGTATACTGTAGAATGCTAGGGCTTCCTCCACAAGAACATTATATGCGTACAAATGGAAATATTTTCAGAAGTGGTGCATGGCCAGAGGTCATGATCCTATCTACTGCCCCATAGCAATTATTTTACAGTTTCTGAGGTGGTCAGGCCCCCCTCTATGCTGAAAGTGTACTTGGCAGCTATATCTGCATGCCACATCCCTGTAGACTTAGTTTCCCTGGGAGCCCATATTTTGGTGACATGGTTACTAAAAGGTGCTCGGCGGTTAGGTCCTTCAGAAAGGATGCCCTCCCCAAGTGGAGTCTAGATGTGGTACTTGAGGCTCACACTAAGGCCCCATTTGAGCCTACACATTCCATAGAGCTGAAATTATCTCTCTATGAAGACAGCCTTTTTAATGGCCATCACCTCTGTTAAGCGGGTCACTGAGCTTCAGGTTGTGTCTGTGCACAGTTCCTGTATGATGGATGCATGAACCCTGCATTCTTACCCAAGGTGATTTCACAGCTTTCCACTTGAACCAGTCAATGGAACGAGAGGCCTTCCACCCCCCTCCATTTGATTCGGAGGAAGATAGGAAACTGAATTCTCTCTGGCCATTGAGAGTTTACATGGATAGAATGAACGCGCTGCACCAGTCTGACCAGCTCTTCGTTTGCTATGGTGAAAGGACGCTGGGTCAAGCCCTCTTGAAGCTGTGACAGTCTGACCAGCTCTTCGTTTGCTATGGTGAAAGGACCCTGCGTCAAGCCTTCTTGAAGCAGCAACTGGCCCACTGGATTGTGGACACAATATCGGGGTATAATGAGGCCGACCTACCCCCAACTGGGAGAGTGGCCGTGTGTTCTACTAGAGGGGTGACCACGTCATGGGCACTTTCGAGCTGCAACCTTGACTGACATTTTTATGCGGCTAGCAGGGCTACTCCGCAAACATTCACCAGGTTCTAGCGCATCAATGTGGTGGATCCCTCTACACCTTCACTAGGCACAAGGGTCCCCGAGGGTGCATGTGCACACCTCCAACACCAGTTGGTGGTAGCAAGGTGTCCCTCGTATGCTCTCTGCTCACGCTCCCTTTGTAAGAGAAGACGACCACCAAACCTCGCGAGGTAGCATTACTCGCATCACTTGCATTCACGGGTTCGGTGCAGGAGAGGAAGTGGGCTCCACAGCTCTGACATAAAATGCTCGGAGAATACCTACCTAAGGCAGGCATATCCCAAAAGTATTGGTTGGTGGTCGTCTTCTCTTTCTGGAAACCATGGTTATGGTGAGTAACCTAATGTTTCATTGAGCTCAGTGGTTCTTGCTAATTCTGCATTTTTGTCCTTTGCTAATGTTAAAAAAAGTGTCTCCAGGCAGAATGTGTCTATTTTCTGAAACAAGTTGTGTGTGCAGTATTGTAGTAGTGACTACATCTTCCTTACAGGGAAAGGAAAGCAAACAGTTTTGTTCAAGGAATGTATAGCTAGAATTTCTTGTGCACATTTTAGCATCGTCTGATATTCATAATGTACAATAATCGAGATTGAGATGGTTTAACGATGGTAATGAAAATGAATACATAGTTGTAAATTAAATAAATCTGTTTAAAATATTAAAAGTGCCCCTATCAAAATCTTCATAGCTGCTGTAAAGGATATGCAGTCAGCAATATAATTAGTGTTCCGCGGTTTCGGTTTATGCCAATTTACGAAAAAAATGACAGGATTTGTATTTAACTGGATGTTGGTTTTTGCTGATTTATACCTGATTTGTCTATTCCATAGTTTCCCGGTACTATTTTCTAGGAAATGCACAATATTTTGATTAAAATGCCGTTTTATTTTGAGACATTGTAATAAGCGGACCTACACTGTATCCTAGGATACAGCAGGCATTTAGGCGTCAGGATCAATGTTCAAACGTGGTTCTCTGTCACTTCCCTAAACGAATGTTTCAACATATACAAAAATCAAAAATAGCAGAAGTGGGTCAAATGAGGCAGAGTATGTTTGCGCTGACTGAATAAAACAATATGCTGAAATAAGCGACACATTAAACTAAAACAATAAAGTGAACTGAGAGACAAGCAATACATTTATGCAGCTTTTGCATGCGCTTTAATAAAAAGAGGCAGAATGACTGTGTTAATGATTTGTCAGAGCGCTGTGCTTTGCTGGACAGCCACTGTTTATCACAGAGAGCTATGTACCGGTGACTTCGTGCGACAGTACTGTCTATCAGCTAAAACACTGTCCAGTGTGATTTTCAAGGTGAATAAACCTGGCTTGTGTTGATGTCACGTTCATACCTTCTGTAGATACTATTTCCGTCAGCACAGCCCAAACGTTCACAAAGTACCAGCTAACTTGGAAAAAATGTGACTTCGACTTGCACAGATTCTGCTTCACCATACGTGCCAGGGAGATTATTAATCAGAGACCAGAACTGGTATGCATCATATTCCACATGTAAAGTGTGCATACTGAGATTTGTTACTCCAGATTTTTACCAAAGTTTCAATTAAAAACAATATTTACTGATTTTTTTTTATCCCTATATTTTTTTTTTTAAAGATAAAAACAGAAAATGCAGAACACTAAATATAATGCATTTGCATTGCACGGTGTTGAAAGGGGTATTGGACACCGTGCCAGGATTTCAAGCAATAGGCCACACAATTCCCCCTTCAGCCAAATCCAGAGCCTGCACTACTCCGATTCACTTCATTTAGATACTCCAGCCCACATTCAGATGCACAGGTGCAGCTTTCAACACCCCGCAGTTAATACATAGCCCGCAACTTTTGAGAAGCAGTTCAAGTTAAGTGTGCACCCGCATCTACTTGTGCTTGCCAGCTGTTAGTACATGGGCCTCCAAGTCTGCAACTCTCCTACAAAGTGTCATCCATTGATTTTGGAATGCAGTTAATTTCAATATGACTCTACATGCGCTAAAAATGACAGTGATCAATTATATTCACTGTATGTGACTCTTGACATTCATGCAGCCATGAAGTTTTGTATCCAAGACGCAACATGTTTTTGGGAAAAACTCATATTCGCTGTAGCTGAGCAAAAAGAATATGATAAATCACCCAAGTATTACAAGGTCATTGGAAAAGGTAAGAAACCATGGCACTCCATTGCTGTGGAGTTGGGAGTGAGTGGTATGTATATTAAACCATACATTATTAACCAATATGCACAAATACATCTGGGTAGGTGAGACACAACTCCTACCTTTGCTCTGAATGTTATGGTATTGCTGCACATTATGGATACTAGATATCCAACACTACAGATGAAAGGTGGCTGCTGCTGCTGCTTCCTGGTACCTAATCACTTCAAACACACTCCAATGGGATAGCTGCTATGTCATGTGACTTATAACAGAGACATCAGCTTGCAGCATTTTCTTTCTACAGCATTCGATTTGAAGTCTGCGCATATCCAAAAATAAATGTGTGAAGAACAGTCTCAGCATAATAAAAGGGACAATAAAGCAGAGAGGTAAGAAATGACTTTAAAGCATTGCATTCCTCCAAGTACCCCTTAATTACATAAAATTACACAAAACATCCCAAGTTTAATGAATGTCATTATTTTAACAATATGGCAACTACTTGGTGATTACAGATATTATTTTAATAATTATATGCATTTGTTATGGCAAAGTAATGCATTACAGAGTAGTAGGGTTAAGTAAATCAGTTCCCATTGTAATAATCTAGTTAATTAGTTAAACAATACTTCTAGAGCAATTAGTTGACCTCTAACGAAGCGATCACAATGATGAAACAGTGGAGGTTTGTAAAAAGAAGCTAATGTTTCACTCCTGAGTCTGTATAGCCTATTGTAACTGTGTGCACACTAAAATAGCCACTGCATGCACTCTACCATGCATTCCATGTTTTGACATGACAATACCCTGCAACACGATGACAGTATAAGATGGTAGTTGTCTTTTCAACTTGTAAAAGACAAGTACAATCTTCATGCAGAGCTGTAGTACTATTTTGTTACTATTCCATACATGATATTGAGTTACTGTTATTTGGTAAGGGTTGGATCATAATTAGACAAGCATTCTAATAAGTTATTTGAATACACTTTTTCTGTGTCAGAAATCGCCTTAATAAAGTGTATATGCTATAGTCAGGTTCACTGTGATAGCGAATCATTTCATAGAAAATCTACCAAAGCCAGAGACTGTCAACAATTTCTTTACATTTCTAATTGCTTTACTTTGTTTTTTTTTGTTGTTGTTTTTTTAACACATTTTCACCAAAAGTGGAAAATAAAGCACAGAAATAGCATAATTGTACCTTAGGGTAAACAATGCCTTCCCAGTTAACAAGTTCAGCATCCAGAATGCTAAACAGCACCCACCAGACTGCTTTCTTTAAAGGCCATTTACTTTAATTAAAATAAATGAGTTTGTAACAACTGAACAAAACATTGGAGGGTATAATAAATAGATTGGAGTTGGACAGCCAGGAAGAACGCATTCCTGAACAGAAATGAATTCACCATCCTGGAAGGATGTGAATTTGATAACTGCATCTGTGGTAATGCGCAGTTAGTTGGAATAATGTTTTGTACTTCAGAGATATGCAAGGCTCTTATCAGACTTGACTGCCTGGAACATTTTGCATTTGTTTGTATTGTACAGATTGAATTCCTTTCTAACCTCCAGCAGTACTGAAGCCCATTTGTAAGCCATGTGCTCTGTCCCTTTTTTTTCTTGGCTCCGATCAACCTAAATCCCTTTAATCCAGTGGTAATCAAATCAATTCATTTATACAGTGTTTCTGCTCAGCAGAATAAAGAGATCTTCACCTTTTTGCCAAGGCATAGATAAGTTCTGAAAATCGCGATTTTTTTTTTTTTTGGAATATTCTTAAATAAAAATTTAATAATTTGTATTTAATACAAAAAAAAAAACACATTAATGAAACTGTACAGCTCTGCTATGTGTCTGTGTGTACTATTGACCATGCACTCAGTGCTGGGCAGTGATTGTCATGTCACTATATGCAATCTAAGCGGGAAATTCGAATACTACACACCGTAAACAAGAAAAAGGCAAAAAAGTGTCTGCAGCAGAGCACGTAAAGCAGTAAACAGCAGAAGTTTTTACACAGCGATGGAGGTAAGTTCTTCTGTACGTCCTGCAATGTTACTGTAGATCACTCCCAAAACTGTGAAAATCATGGAAATTAACATATTTCTGTGCACATTTTATCTGTTTTGCAAAACTGAAATGTTAAGGCATTTAGATTCAAGTATTCACCAAAAAGAGAAAGGAGGAAATCCAGAGTAGTACTGCGACTGCTTTACTTGCAAATAAACAAAACGGTGACTTCCATATTCCAAAAGCCCACTTATTAAATGCTGACCTGACAGAGGCGTTTGTTTGCGCAAATATCCCTTTTGAGAAATTGGACAAACAAAACTTATGGAAATTCTTCAGACAGAGTGTAGCAAATGGTGGAGCGATTCCTTCATTAACCCAGCTGAGATGTAAATACTTAACTAAAGTTGCCCAGTAATAGCACAAGCAGGAGATTATGTTGCTTATGGAGCCGTTGGTTAAAAACAAGAAGCCAAGTTAGAAGCAACAATTGTGTGATTGTTGGGCCCCAGCACCTTTCCAGTTGTACCTATTTGCTTGATGCTTGACAAGGTTGCCCCAGTTGCTTCACCTAACTTGGGCTTTGGGTTTGATATCACCACTTTAAATGGCTGTTGCGTTTTTCTAATTATTAATTTTTTTTTTTTACATTACATCACTTATTTTTTTACTTCATCAAATAATGAATAAAGCAAGGGAAAGCTATTCGAGAATGTAGATAGACAGACAGACAAGCAATTAATAAGTAGAGTAATATAACAGAAATGAGAAGATTTGAAAGTAAAATAATGGTAGAAGGGACTTTTGGACAGTATTGAAAGTGTAAACATTATTCTTTTAGTTGCAAATGTTCATCCATGAATGGTGAAAACAATATCAATATTTTGGTAGGGAATATATTGATATTTACGTAGGTATAAAACTACAATGTTATGAATGGCTAAAAATGTACATATGCATGTCAGTGCTAAAGGGTAATATACTAACACATTTTAATGCTGAAAAAACATTCTCCTTGTTATAGTCATTATTCTTCTTGTTATAGAATCTTTTATATTCAATGTGATTGACGTGTCACTTTATTCATTTTGATTGATATAAATGATTGATATATCTACTATAGATACTAATGAGAGCAAAACAGACACAAAAGACAAACAAGGGAACCGCAGATCGTTTCAAGAAAGCTGGGAGACTTTGTATAAATGGATTGTATATTTTTAAATGCTGCAAAAACAGTTCTGCTTGTGAAGCATCCACATTGTAATTTGACAGAACAGGTGATTTATTTGCACTGTGCAGGACCTTATTTTCCATCATTGGTGCTTGAGCCCCGCAGCACTCATAGACTCACCGCCTCTGCTCCTATTATCAGTGATTAAAACCTGGTTTACAAACAAACTGATTAGCGCTCAGCAGTACTGTATTGGTATAAGAAAAGGGTGTTTTTAAAAAAGTAATTTTAGCTTCCAGTCACTTAAAATACGCTGATCATAATGTAAACAACACCAAGCTACAGACAGGAAGTCCCAAGCTTAAACGTGTTACTGTTTATAAATAAGAACTCAACTTTATTATGAATATTGTGTTATTATGTTTTTAGCAACACACTGATAGTGTTCATTATGGTAATTGTTTGCTTATTAGTTTTAAAATGTTTAATAAAACGTGACCTATTGTTTGACCTCCTTAGTACAACCAGCCCCCTTTGCTAATGTCGTCTTCAGTCAGGGTTTACACATTGTTGTAAAATAACTTTACACTTGTAAAGATGCAACGCATTTCAGTAAATTAAAACTATAAACTTTGCATCCAACGCAGAGGGAGAACACAATCATAAAACACCATTAAGCGGGGTTGGCATTGCAAGGGAGATGAAGGGAGGTTTCACAGTTCCAATCGAGTCACTGTTTTCTAAGCATTATTTGTAAATGCTTAGTCACCATTGCTATATCCCGTTAGAAAATTGACTTTGATGCATTTTTTTTTATTATTCATCATTTAATCAAAATCACAATTTACAGATTAAATATGCTACTATACCTCCTGGCGCTGCCAATAGAGTCACATGACTGTGATACTGCACACCGATTGGCTCAGTGGATAGTTTGGATTTTGCTAAATTATAAGCCTGGCGTATAGTACGTTATGGAAAGAAATTATCATTTGAGTTGTATGTAATGTGGTGTATATCATGTTTTCAGGACAAAGGACATTGAACATTAGAAAGTAGGCACTGTGATATGAATGATCCTGCTTTTGGCTCAGTTTTGCTGCAAATGGTGTATATTGCATTTTGCATCTAAACTGAAATAGCTTGTCCACCCCCCTTTTGTAATAGCAATCCTAAATTAGCTCAGGTGTAACCAATCGCCTTCAAAATCACACACCAAGTTAAGTGGCCTCCACCTGTGTTAAATTGTAGTGATTCACATGATTTCAGGATAAATTAGGCATTTCCTGTAGGTTCCCTATGCTGGGTAGTGTTTCAAAACAAAGACTCAACCTTGAGCACCAAGGCGCTTTCAAAAGAACTCTGGGACAAAGTTGTTGAAAGTCACAGACCAGGGGATGGGTGTAAAAAAAATATCAAAGGCCCTGAATATCCCTTGGAGCAAGGTCAAGACGATTAAGAAGTGAAAGGTGTATGGCACCACTAAGACCCTGCCTAGATCGGGCCATCCCTCCAAACTGGATGAGCGAGCAAGAAGGAGACTGATCAGAGAGGCTACCAAGAGGCCAATGGCAACTTTGCAAGAGCTACAGGCTTGAACTACAGCATGGCCAAGACTGGTCAAAGTGTGCATATGACAACAATATCCCAAGTACTCCACAAATCTGGCCTGTATGGTAGGGTGGCAAGAAGGAAGCCATTACTCAAGACGGCCCACCTTGAATCCCGTTTGAAGTATGCAAAAAAACACTGTGGAGATTCTGTAGCCATGTGGCAAAGTTTTGTTATGGGGATGTTTCTCATCGGCAGGGACTGGGGCACTTATGATGGTCAGTATAGAAGGGAAAATGAATGGAGCAAAGTATAGAGAATTCCTTGAGGAAAACCTGCTGCCCTCTGCAAGAAAGCTGAAACTGGGACAGAAGTTAACCTTTCAGGATGACAACAACCCAAAGCACACAGCCAAAGTTACATTGGAGTGGCTAAGGAACAAAAAGGTAAATGTCCTTGAGTGGCCCAGTCAGAGTCTTGACCTAAATCCAATCAAATTTGTGGCAAGACTTGAAGATTGCTGTCCATCAGCGCTCCCCAAGGAACTCGACAGAGTTCGAACAGTTTTGTAAAGAAGAATGGTCAAATCTAGGTGTGCAAAGTTGGTAGAGACCTATCCCAACAGACTCACAGCTGTAATTGCTGCCAAAGGTGCTTCCACCAAGTACTAACTCAGGGTGGTGGAGACTTATCCAATTATGCGCTTTCAGTTTTGTATTTTTAAGAATTTTTTTCTTAATAAACTTTTTTTTCCTTAACAGTATGGAGTATGGTGTGGGGAAAAAAATCCTCAATTAAATGCAAGAAACAGAGGCACTGACACAAAAGTTCAAGGGGGTGTAGACTTTCTATAGGCACTGTGTGTATGCATGGATGTGTGTGTATAATATATATATATTATGCGCCCATTCCTTCTTACAGAACTGCTTCAACTCGATGACATTTGAAGGCTTCCATGCATGGACAGCTCGCTTCAGGTCCTGCCACAACATTTTGATGGGATTTAGGTCCAGATTTTGACTAGGCCATTCTAAAATGTGGAATTTCTTCATCTGTAGCCTTTCTTTTATAGATCTGCTTGAATGTTTAGGATCATTGTTTTGCTGTATGACCCACTTTCGGTTCAACTTCAGCTCACGGATGGATGACCTGACATTCTCCTCTAGATTCTTCTCGTAAAATGAAGAATTCATGGTTGTGTCAATGATGGTAAGCCATCCAGGTCCTGAGGCAGCAAAGCAGCTCTGAACCATCACACTCCCACCACCATGCTTGACAGTTGGAATGAGGTTCGTCTGTTCGAACACAGTATTTGATTTTCGCAAAACAAGGTTTCTCATTGAGGCCAAAAAATTCTACCTTTGACTCGTCTGTCCAGAGAATATTGTTCCAGAAGTCTTGTGGATCATCTATGTGCTCTGGCAAACTACAGACGGGCAGCAATGTTCTTTTTAGAGAGCAGGGGTATCCTCCTGGTTATCCTTTCATGAACACCATTCTTGTTCAGTCTTTTTCTGATAGTTGAGTCATGAACACTTGCATTAGCCAAGGCAAGAGTGACCTGCAGCTCCTTGGATGTTACTCTGGGGTTCTTTGTGACTTCTTTGATGATTTTCCTGTTTGTTCTTTGTTCAAATTCACCCCTGAAGATCTACCTAATTTAAACACCTGATTCTAATTTTCCCCTTAATTGAGCTGATAAAACCAGGGGTTCACTTACTTTTTCACATACCCTGAGTCTTAATTACTCATTGTTTTTCTAATTCATACATCATTTTGTTTTAGAAGACATGGAATTTGTTAATATAAACCCTATTGGATTTTTTAGAAAAAAACGGTTTTGATTCAAGAAGGCTATTATGGTAAAACTATGGAATTTCAATAAAATTAATTGGGGTTTGTGGCAGAGCAGAGCTCTGCCCTATATAGATTGGCAGGGATGGGGTTAAATTCCCCTACCTGCTTGGGTTTATTGTGTTCAGGTGGCTGGGGTTGATTGGAGTAATTAACGATCAATCAGCACCCAGCCACCTGACATAAAAGGAGGCCTCAGCTTCCCATTAGGGAGAGGAGGGAGCTGAGGAAGCAAGCTGGTGTTTGTGCTTGCTGTTTTTGGTTCTGTGGTTTTTTGAATTTTCTCATCCAGTGAAGGCATCGCCCAGCCTGGAAACCTTTATTTTTGTAAGTCTTGTTTTGTATCTTTCTATTTGTGTTTAAATCCCTTTGTTTTGTTTGTGCCCTTTTATTTTTGTTTATTTGTAATAAAAGTATTATTTTTTTGAACTGCAGTCTGTCTCTGGGCCTCTATCCACTCATCAGCAGGTCACAGGGTTTGTTTACTTTCTCAACACTATATTATATATTTATATATATTATATATATATATATATATATATATATATATATATATATATATACATGCACACCAGGGGTGTGCAATTGTTTTAAAAATAGTTTTGCAAGGGTCAAAATGCTAGAAAAATATTTGTCCTTCTTAGAAATGTACTTGCTTACAATTATACAATCGTCAGCCTGTGAATGTAATCTACAGCATTGCTGCATGAAGTACAGAACAGCACATTACCATGGACTCGTTGATCCGATTAGGGATGATTGTTACTGTTTTCGGCATTTTTGAACACCCTGGATACTGACTGAAGTAGTCAACACTGAATTTCAATACCAGAAGCAGTTTTATCAGACAGGTATGATTACATAAATGTAAAGCAAATTTGACTGTGTTAATGTTTATATATGGTTTTAGTACTGATTTGGTTATTATCAAACAAAAAAATCCTTGCATGTTTTTGCATCCTTGCAGCTCCGACATCACAGAAAATCCGTGTTTTTCCATGTTATCATAGAAAATCTAATTGGTAATGTGATATGTAATGGCTGGCCCTGGTCCTGGATTGCAGGCCCTGGGCTGCATTGAAACCGTGGCCTAAATCTAGGCAGGCTCAGGGCTTTTTCTTTTTTGGAGAATTCACAGATGAGAAAAGGCGGCCCTGAAGCGACCTAGGGCTGCCTTAAATCGCAAGTGTGAACGGGGTCTAAGTCTATGCATTGCTCCTGGTTTGTAGTTTCTGGGTTTCAGAAGATCAGCTTTTCCCACAGCTAGTCACAATCATGGGTGAGCCAAACACTTTTTAAAATGTCTGTGTGTAGGTGCTAGACTTCTGCAGTTCGGTTTTCAACTTGAGTGGCTTTCTAGAAATATACCTGGAGTGTCTTTCTCGTAACATAAACTTAGGAAAAATAAATAAACACTGAATGCTTGTACAGGTGACGTTTACATTTTTTTATTCTTCCACCCTTGCATGCATCAAACCACAGCCTCAATTCCCGCTAATTATTTGAACAACATCACACGACTCGCGGTGCATAATGCTAGAGATCTCGCTAAGAAGACGTGACAAATATTTAAATGAGTATATTGCAGCTGTGTTCATTAATATATTTTCTCTTGGTACATACCATAAAATTTTCACTAAGTTTCACAACGATTGCAAACACCTACCCCATGGTCTGTTAAATTGCACATGTACAACACATTGTAAGAATGATAAGCATAGCTGCCAGTATTCACATTGTGTTGGTTTGTATGCTACACTATCTTGGAACATTGCAATACACTACAGCAACTTATTTATAAGAAGACCTTTTCCCCCAAAGCGATATTAAGAGGAGTGGAAATCAGTTAAATGTGAGTGATATTAACTGTTTTGTTTAGTACATTTCATTGTGGTGATAATTTATTGGAAGGGCAAATTAATAAGTGATGTTAAATTGTTACTGTATTTTTAGTTGAAATAAAAACAGTGATTTACTGTATATGACTTTGATACCATATTAAGACTCTTTCTCTCTTAAAAATAATCAGGGTGAAGATGTTCCCTTTGTTTGGTTAACTACATTACTTTAATGACGAGTTCTGATGGATGAAGCCTTGTATCTATGACCTAGCTTGACGTCTGTGTGCCCAATTTATCCTAGTGGTGATTTCAGCTGCCGTTTCTGGTGCCATACCGTGCCAGCCTATGTGATGAACTCCTCTCCCCTCTGACTGTACTGAGTTATCAGCGTTGCTGCCTTCCCTGCTGAATTTAGTGCTGAAGATAGGGGGCCACGACGAGGCATGGTAAGCAGCATGACATTTTCCCTTTTGTCTCACAGCTCAGTAAAAACGCCTCAATCCAGAATTGAAAACACAGTACATCAAGCCCAGGGAAAGAGAGTGTCGAATTGGGCCAAATGGTGACAGATTGGAATCCAGGCCTCCAGAGTTGATAAAAGTGAGAAGAAAATTAATTAATTTGTCCAGACTACAGAGACCAAACCCCCTTTTTTTTTTTTTTTTTCCAAATGGCTAATTTTAGAAAAAGTTTAGAAGTTGAATGAAACACTGACAGCAATGGCGTAACAAGTAATGAAACACCTACAGAAAGTTCACATGGAGTGAATGCAATTGAAAACAGAGAAGGCCCAACTGCCACAATGCTTCATTCGTTATGTGCAATACCTCCGATTAGAATATTGCAAGTACAGTACTCTGTAATGAAACAACCAACCTCAGTTTGACTTTAGACTTTAAAGTTTCTTTCAATATTTCTAAATTCAGCACTATTTTGTGTTTAATGGATATGGATAATGCATAGACTGCCTATGCTGCTATTTCAACTGTCACTGCTGTCTCTACTGGGTGTCCTGGCAACGTGCCCAGGCAATGTCTTGACGTTCTTCTTTTTTACGTCTGTATATTTGGTTTCTTTCAATGCTGTGATACAAGGTACTACTTATATATTCGATGAGTATTAGTTTTAGGGCTGGACCAAATCAAACGCCGATCACTCTTGCGAAATAATGTTTATGCAGTAATATTGCTGGTTTCCATGGTATATTTTCTTTATCCCCAAACCAAAACTAGCCATCTCCTACTTTTGCTTCCCAAACAACTGATATCCGGAAGGCACAAAACAGCAGCTGTAGACCAATCACAGCTTATGTTCTGGACCTTCTAAAAGATGGAAGAAACAGGCAGACTGCAGACTGCCTCTGAAAACAAACTATGGTAAGAGTTGGATTGTGAAATAATTAATGATGCGTATATATATATATAGTTATATATATATATATATATATATATATATATATATATATATATATATATATATATATATATATACAGTACTGTGCAAAAGTTTTAGGCAGGTGTGAAAAAATGCTGTAAAGTAAAAATGCTTTCAAAAATAGATATGTTAATAGTTTATATTTATCAATTAACTAAATGCAAAGTGAGTGAACAGAAGAAAAATCTAAATCAAATCCATATTTGGTGTGACCACCCTTTGCCTTCAAAACAGCATCAATTCTTCTAGGTACACTTGCACAAAGTCAGGGATTTTGGAGGCATATAGTCAGGTGTGTGATTAAACAATTATACCAAACAGGTGCTAATGATCATCAATTCAATATGTAGGTTGAAACATAAACATTAACTGAAACATAAACAGGTCCATATCAAGTTGCCCTGTAAGCTCTCATCAAGTTAGAAAGGTGGGCATTACTGGTATATCCAAACGTACATGATTTGCTTTGAGTTGTAGTCTGCATTCCAAGGTGAAAGCCTCCTCCTTGCCTCTTGCAGTGTTACAGCAGATGCACACATATTGTACATTATTCAAACCAATGTGCCATCTAATTAATCCAGCACATTGTTTGCCAGCAGCAGCAGTAGGTGAAAAACTATCGAACTTTGTATTTCCTCGTGAGGTCAAATGTTTTTACCTTGGTATTAATCAAAGTCGTAGCGGTATGCAGTTACTTTGGCTCTAACACTAAACGCGTAGTTTTACAGAGCGGCTTTTCCGGGCAAGATCCATGAATAAATATGTACTTGGATGAGGCCAGAGGAAGGAAGCTGAAGTGGTTAATTTGGTGTAATAATAGCTTCAGTTGTCAAGGCATTTACTGGGAGATATGGGAGGGATGCCTTTACCTGCATGTCCAGTGTTTCATTAGGCTTATTTTTTTTTTATTTTATTTTTTTTTAACTACAAGCAGATAAGCCCTTTACGGTATTCTGCTACCATTGCATTGTATTTTTAGACCATATCAGAAAATTACTTGTTGGGTGTAAATTTGAAACATTTGCACATGTGCCACTATTTACAGAGCTCCAAAACAGTGAATGATATTCATAAAATGTGTATATAATGTGTGTGTGTGTGTCATATATATATATATATATATATATATATATATATATATATATATATATATATATATATATATATATATATATATATATATATATATATATTAGTGCTGGGACAAACACAGGGTTTTCATGTTTGGATATTTGATCATAATTTAAATATTTGTTTGGATATTCGTTTATTTTTTAAAAAGTAATAGCGGCAGGCAGGGGGGCGTGTCCGTGCCCCTGTTGTGTGCCTTTATTTTACATCAAGACCTTACAATATGTAACACACTAAAATAATATATAAAATGCCTTTCTTTCATATGCCTCCAATTTTGCACACTGCAGTATGTGTATGTATGTATGTGTATGTGTATGTATATATATATATATATATATATATATATATATATATATATATATATATATATACACATACATACATACATACAGCTATAAAGTGAAGAATAAGTTGTGTAGGACTTACTTTACCCCAGTGAATTAACAACAAAACAGGATGTCAAATAACAGTTCGAGTTAAACGTTGTTTAGTTTATTCCCAAAATAAATATTACATAAAGTTGACAATGCATTTTTTTTTTTTTATTCCTTGCCACTTCTTCACAGTAAACCAGTGCTCATAGACATGTTTTCATAAACTAATACAAGGTTTACTTGTGCCTTTTTGTAGCTGAACAAGCAAACGAAAACTTTTGAACTCTTCAAATAAAACAAACGTGGAATGTGGTGTTGTAGTATCAGGGCTGGAAGTTAACTTTGTAAGGGAGCAGTGAGGATTTGCTACCTGCCTGGAAAGTAGGGAGCAACATGGTCTAATTCAGTAACAGTTTATTCCACTAATAATTATATATAAAAATGATTTAAAGTAAACACCTACCTACTGTTTTAAACATACTGAATAACTGTATACAGTAGGCCTATAATCATATAAAGTAGGCCTATATGTACATGTATTTTATTTATTTAAAATCTATGTAGCGCCACTGGTCAATTGGCATCGGAGTGCTGTACAAGGCTGTAGCAGGGCGGTAGGAAAGCCCTGCTGTTTTAAATGTATTGTTTGTTTATTTTTAGAATGGGGTCTCCCCCTCCACCTCCGTGTTATTTTTATGTTTTAAATTATGATTTATTTGTTTATATATATATGACAGCATAGGCGCGTGTTATGATTTATTATTATATGTATTTGTATATATGACAGCATAGCCCTACACTTTGTTTTGTTGTTGTTTTGAAAATGTATTTGTAAATGACAGCGTGGCCGTAGTGTTTTGCTTTTGTATTTTATGTTGCAGCATGGATGGGAAGCCCATCCACGTTAATTAAACCTCGTGCTGAAGGTGGCCAGCTCCCAAATTAATTAAGTTGCTGTTAATGTGTGTGTGTGTGTGTTTCATAGAAAGCTGAATTGCAGTGTACAAAAATGAAGGTAGATAAGGAGAAATAATATTTTAAAAAATAAATGAAATTCATGTACTCAAAGTTTAAATGATTAAAAAAAACACGTTTATTTCAGGATGTTTTGTGCAAAAACCCTTCAGCTGTGTAGAAAAAAGTAAACAAATGTGCAAAAATTCTGAGGATGATGTTAAGATGATGTCAGAATAGACAAGAGGCTCCAAATATGAAGATAAGCTCATGTTCTCTTTGCTCTGTCAACAAGAAAATCCATAATACATGCTATACATAAAATAAATGCATAATACATTAAATACAGTGGAAAGTGCATAATTCATGATAGTAGCTAATAGCAGATACCAGGCTTAAAGAGCATGGAAAGCAAGAGAGAACAGGTGGGTCTTGAGCATTGATTTAAAGTGAGCAATGGTAGGATCAGCACACACCAAAGCTGGGAGAGAGTTCCAAAGAGTCGTAGCCATGAAGCTAAATGAGTGTTCTCTAAGTGTGGTGCACTTTTGCTTGGAGATAACAAGCAGGCCAGAGTCGGAGGACCTCAGCTTGCGGGCAGGGACATAACGGATCAGCAGGTTGAAGAGGTACTCGGGACCTGTGTGATGAAGGGCCTTGTAGGTGAGCAGGAGAGTTTTGAAAATAAACTTTTCAGGTAACCAGTGCAGCTGGGCAAGACAGGGGTGATGTCATCCACGTTTTTTTACATCTGGGAAGGATCCTGGCAGCGGCATTCTGAACTAGCTGTAGTCGGTTTATGGTGCGTGCCGGGAGACCACCATATAGAGAGTTGCAGTAGTCAAGTTGAGAGGACACAAATGCATGACAAAGTATCTACGCATCTAGGCAGGGATGGACTTTGGAGATGTTTCGAATATGGTAGAAGGAAGATTTGACCACGGAGGAGATGAGGGCATCAAAGGAGAGGTTGCTGTCAAGAAGTACATCAAGGCTTCGTACTGTGGGGGAAGGCAGCAGCAGACAGTTTCCGAGGTCCAAGGCAGTTATATTTAGAGTCTTAAGTTGAGTTGAGATCCTACTAGAAGGAGTTCAGATTTGCTATTTTTCAGCTGAAGAAAATTGGCAGACATGCCTCGATATCTTGAATGCAAACCAAGTGCAGGACCATGGCAAAGGGGATATGTGGCAAAGTGACCTGCTCCTGTGCGTATTTTTGTGTTTTATGGTGCATGTTGGGTGTACAGTGAGGAGGTATGGGAGAGAGAGGAGAGAAACAAAATAATAATAATAATAACAATAATTGCTATTTTTTGGTGTTTCCAGCACGATATTTGTTTGGTTGAGTGCTTGTTTTGTTTAAACCTTTTATTTTGTAATAAACAATTGCAAACAGCACATTCACATTCATTAACCAGACTGTGCCCATTCAGTTCCTGGTCTGACGCCACCCACTCAAGCCAAGCTGTGACAGCATCCTACAACAATGCGCCACCTACAACGCATCAGCATGGTTTGTTTTATATTACATGTAGGATAGACTAAAAAAAGGGTTCTAGGGCTCTGGCCTTGACCAAAGGGTGCTGGGTTTAATACCAGGACACTGCTGTATAAATGGGCACCAGAATGTCTATGTAAAATAACTAATTGTAACTCACTTTGGAAAAAAGCGTCAGCCAAATAAATACATTATTAGTTTTATAATAAATAGGCAAAAGCACCACTCACCTGAACCGACCTTTATTTCACATACCTTACAATAAATAACTACCTTTATTCATAAAACCACCGGGAACACTCGGCTCTGAAGTTCCATTTGAGATGAAAATGGAAACATAATTGAAACATATTACTACTGAAAAAACCTACTGATCCATCTGTAAATACCTTTATTGATAAGAGTGTTGGAAGCAAATTTCAACTGTTTTGACGCAATGTTGCAAGATTCATCACAGTTGTTTTTAAACATAGTTAATAAAATTGTAACTAAACAGTTACAATGTACATGTTTCTGTAGGCTCTTTATGACTTTAATAAAGGTGGGAGGTTACATTGCAACAATTGATCTTGATGAATCGTGTCAAACAGTTGAATTGAGTTCAAATTCTGATACCTATTTATACAGTACATACCCCCCCATTTTCATTGGGGGTCCATGTGTGCAAGGAGCTGCTTCCTCTGAAGACCTGCTTCTGCCACCTCTCGCTCTGTGTGACCCGGGTGGCCTCGCTGACCCCCAGGAAGGAGCACTGGAGCCTGCAGTCTCAGGAGATGTGGTGCTACAGCCACCCCACCCACCTTGGCTGTTGTCCCCCGATCAGGTTAACAGCCCCCTGGATGATAATGGTAAGGGCTGCAGTTCCCTGCACCGGCTGCTGATTTGTTTCAGCTACCCTCGAGGACAGGACAGTTGCAGTGATGGAGTGTTGCTCCACAGCAGTGGCCATACAGTTAATGGCCTCCCTGATGCCCTTCAGGCTGCTCTGCAGTAGTTGGTAGTGCTGTTGTTGCAGGACATAAATAGCAGCCTCATAGTCACTGGTCTGGGCATGGTGGCATTGAGGTCTGGTGGAACCTTTGGCCCGACCTGCTGCACCACAATCCTGTATGAATCTGTGACCTGCTGCTCCTGCTGCTGCTGCTGCTGCTCTCCCATTGGTGCTGCAGCCCTGCTTTTCCACTTGCTGTGGCTACTAGTTCAGTCTGCCCGGGAGTGATGCTCGATCTAGGGTCACCTGCTTAATAATCACACATCCTCAGCATTAGAACATTGCGTTAGTTTACATTTACCTCGCGGACACGGATCCCTGCTCATCTTGCACTGTTTCTACATGTATCTGACATTCGCACCTGCGTCAGCTTACACTTACCTCGCGGACATGGCTCCCTGCTCATCTTGCACTGTTTCTACATGTATCTGACATTCGCACCTGCGTTAGCTTACACTTACCTCGCGGACATGGCTCCCTGCTCATCTTGGAGGTGTTGATTGCTCCTTCAACACCACTGAGTTTCTCACTCTGCAGGATAGTCTTGATTTTCCTGAGCTGTTGCTGTGAGGATGGCCCCCCTCCTGTGGCAATAGCTGGTAACCTGTTTGTTGCGAGATTTTCTTTTGAGGTAATTCCAGTGCTTTTTTAAAATAGTTTTTACATACAATCACTGACTCCAAGTGCATTTATCTGTGTATAAAATGCTTACACATATCGCCTGCCTCACTGTTGTTGGTGTCTTCGCTGAGGCAGAACCAAATAGTGTGTCATAGTTCTTCACAGTCTCCGCTGTCAATACTTCCAGCTCTTGTTCACTAAATTTAGCATTTGGAAATCTAGCTGCTTGGCCTGACTCTGGGAAGTTTACCTCATCTGCCATTGTTTTTGTGTTTGTTTTCTTTTATCTACTCCTTTTTATACTACTCTCTTTCTCATGTTTTTATCCCTGCCACCACTGTTAAGTAAGCTGCTTCACCTGTTGTCAGGAGAATAAATACAGCGCGCTTCAGAACTTCAGACCTGTTGTCACTCGCAATTTGCATGCTAATTAGAATTTTTGCTACTAATTAGTTGGTAAATTGGACGTGGCACTTTGAAAAATACCATGAGCAGTCATTTCAGTTTTCCTCCTGCAATTCTGGCCAAATAACCGCTGCTTGGAAAATGAGGCCCATTGTTCACCTGAGTGATTGCAATGGTCTTTAGAACCAATAATGGACACTACTCTCCAGTTTATTTTCTCAAAATATTTATAAATAAAATAGTTCTTCCTTCCATTATTATTAGCAATATGGAAAAACATAGCTGATAACTTTTTTAGTTCATGAAATAGTATCTGCTTTTATCCACTTGTTTCTTGATACAATAGATGCTGGTTATTAGCAACCCTGATAAAGACAACTTTTGGTTATTAACAACATTCCCATAGACTTCAGTGTTAATGGAATTCTGATATTAGCAACTGCACGCCTCTTATTGATAGCTTTATTACTGGTTGCCAGTGCTGCAGAGCACACTTGCATGATTCATGCACAAACTTCATGCAGCTTTCATAATGCACTGACTTCACAACTGCGCATTTCTGGTGGACTGAGGCAGAATTGTGGCTTTGAAACTGGCTAAGAAGCAGCACGCTAAATTGAGATGGATTTACCGAGGGAGGTGGTACATTGTAAAAAGCAGACAACATTGAACAATTTCTTATTTTAAAATTGTGTTCCTTAGAATTTATTGTAAGTACAACACATATTTTTTATGTTAGCTTTACTCATTGTAAGGACAATTGTAGTACTACAGTATTTGGATTCCCCAAGGTGCAGGGTGAGTGGTCGGGTTGGAGAGGCTGGGCTCTCTCCCAAGGCGCAGTCGTGCTCTGGGCTGTGTCTCAGCTGATCATTTTAATTTATTTTCAATATTTTGGGGGGTAGGTGGCAGTGTGCCACTGTGGGGCGTGTTGTTTATTTACTATTCTTCATTCATAGTTGGCGGCCTCATCTTTTTGGGGGGAGGTGGCCCATAGCCACCTCCTATCTGCGGCACTGGGATGCACGGACGAGGCCTTTGGCCAAAGTTATCTTTCACGGGCCCTGAGCGCCCTTCACAGTTCATTAAATCATCTGAAATTACATTCATTCATTCATTGCAGATTCTCTGTGCTCAATAAATGTTCTTATATAATAATACATCAAATTTACTGTGTTTTTCCATGTCTTATAAGTTTCTCTGAAGAACGCTGTGATGTACTTTCTTGCCCCTCTAAAGATGTCACATGGAAAGTGAACGTCAATCCAATGATATGTGTTTCAAGCCTGTACTGCAAAGTACGGTGGTCTTGTAGTCATCAAAACAAAATTGTTTTGTTTTGTTTTTTATCGTGTTTACATGATCGCATTCCTAGGAACCTGCTTCAGTATGATCGGTCCTTAAATGGTTAAATAAATGTATGTGTGTGCAGTTTTTTTGCATTTTTTTTTAAACTCGACACCTCCTAATGTCGACCAAACATCCGGTGTAGCGCAGGGCTACTGTATGATTATGAAAAGCTTTTTGATAGAAACACATTTTTTTATTTGGGGGTATTAAAATAGGTAAAATGAAGACTGAACAGAATGCACTGTACAGGTGATGTTTACATTTAACACAAACAAGGTGATTTTGATTCTTTCACCCTTGCATGCATAGATGTTATCCTTCAGACACCCAGCTCCCACTATTTATTAGAACTATGTCACACGACTCTCGCAATAGAGATCCCGCTAAGAAAACGCAACAAATATTTAAATATATGTATTCGCGCTCTTTTCATTAACATATTTTCTCTTAGTACATATGACAAAATGTATGCTTTGCTAAGTGTTGCAACGGAATTGCAAATTGTGTTACGATTACGCTGCCATTGGCTCATTTTAGTACACCTACCGCTAAATGAAAATGCAAAAAATAAAAAAAAAACTATTTCATATGGCTGCTAAACCCTTAGTAAAAAGAGGTGATGAAAGAGTACATCTTTTACTAATTTGGCTAGTTTAATTCATTTCATTAACATTGATCTTTGAGTTCGAGACTGCTGTGTCTGCCAAAACCCGGGTTACTCTGAGGATTCATTTCATTAAAACAGTTTCACCTCAAAAATAGCAGACTGCAGCAAACACACAGCACTCTAATTAGGCCTACAAAGAGGGCATCTGCTTCTCAGAGTGAACGGAAATTCTCAATCTTTTAGGAATACAAAGCCTGTTACTGCTTATACTCCAGTCATCTCATTGTCACAATGCCTGCTAGTTGTGCTGCATGGATGCTTTGTTTCCCTTCAAATAAGAAAAAAAAAAAAAAGCCAGTATCTTTAATTGTTTTTCTGCTCTTATATTCAAATGATATTTACAATATTTCTGAGTAGTCCTGAGTGCCATTGCTCAAATACTGAGCTTACTGTGTGTTTGATTTTTACTTTGTTTGACCTTAAAAGTTTACCATGGTGAATTGACACAGTAATTTTTGCAGTTTCCTCATGCTTTCCCCATAGTTATACTATGCTTTTAGCCTAGTTCACCATGGTATGCCGTGCGTTTTTTAAATGCTTAACCATACCCCTGTGCTTTCTTCACTGTAACCACTTTTACAAGTGAAACCTCAACTTTCACTGCTAATTAACCCTAATGTGTTAAGTAGTGCTACCTTCGTTCCCAGTTGTTACTCTACTTATCAGATAACTGATAGAATTGTTTTTTATTTTTAGAGTGATGTCCGTGAGAAGAGCTGTTATTGAGATTGTATTGCGTGCCTGCTGACAGGAATATGAGGACATACATAAAAACATATAGAGGTATTTGATCTCTTATTGAACGATTGTCAATGGCAATTTAGTAGCACTACAATGACAACTGGCTGTGTTTACAATGAAAATTGTAAATGGTTGTCACACAGTTACTACAGAAAACAAATCCCTTGACCCTGTCCTTTTTATTTAACAAAAGACTCCTACGTGCCATGCCAGTGGGTGTCTGTAACAGAGGGCTTGTTGTTGAAACACAGTTTTATTGAAAATCACAGGCAGTTGCAGTGGTTGGTGGCTGTCACTAGGGTGCCAGCAATGGTAGCCCTAGTGTGGAAGGAAACACACACACATGTATATAATTACAAAAAACACAAAAAAAACAGCTAAAAACTAAAGTTTGCCATCTAGTGGCTCAGTGCAGCTCTCACTAACCAGAGGTTGCTTTCCTTGCACACCCTGGTTCAAGTCACAGTGGTGAGGATTCCCAGCCAACTGACATTTCTAGCTTGCTGACAAAGAATAACACAATGGAGAACCAGGTACCAAGGACTGGCTTTCCAGCCCCTTTTTAAAGGCAGGTGGCCAGGGTCAACTGATAATCAATTATTCAATTGACACCAGGCCACCTGATGCACAGTCAGTTTCAATTAGGCAACTGCAGCCATATCTAGCACACACTTATTTTGTACAGAAATTAACCACAGTTGGAACGCGCATTTCCAAAATCTAGAAGAGTATAGCACGTTGACGGTGTGATCACATCACAAATCTAGAAAAAAAAACATTCCGCACTGGAAACCTGTGGCTGTAACATGATCAGTGTTCTAAGGTTAAGGTAGGGATTTTCAACCGAGGGGCCGTGTACCATGATGGGTATGAAGGACGACTCAGAGATGCAAGAACAAAAAATTAAAGTGAAAGAAAATAATGGTCTGAATTGATTGTTTTATTGGTACTATACATTGGGAGTTATTTTCAAAGGAGATCTGCTGGAGGATCGCATTATTTCGACCATTTTTCTGCACCCCTTTTCCCCCAACGATTCAGTATTTTCTAAAGCCACGGAAAACACAGTGGGACTCTGTCTGCTAGTTTAGTGGAATACTGTAGTGATCTCAGAATATGTGTCTATTTTCTAAAGACAAAAGTGGTGGATAATAGAAACTGCTAGCATTCCGCCTGCTTCAGCAAGGTCAATCCGGCTATCCTCCAGTAAAAAACAATGACAGCAAGTCAGACCAAGTCTCGCTGGCATTCAGCATGGATCCTGTGTGTGTGTGTGTGTGTGTGCGTGTGTATTACGATCCCAAGCTGAAATGCAATCTCATTGCAGTGCACACAATTCTTTTTACCTCAAGCCGATCTGAAGAAGATCCGGCCATATCTTCGTGTCAAAGTGAGACTAATTTGAATTATTCTCCAGGGTCGCCCCAAATGTGTCAAACTACAGGCTACTTTGGAAAATTACCCAATTAAAAAATAAATAAATAAATAAAATAAAAAAATAACTTAATGAGACGATGCTTCTTACCCATATGTATTCATCCCTGTCTAACATGGCATTTGCTTTTCTTTGTTATCTTGTCTAATGACACATTTTTAAGTTTCTTGTTTTTCCCGTTTAATAGATCAGACTCACACAGACCTATAAATATACTTCAGAACTCAAATGTTATTTTGGGGTAGAGTTTGATGTTCAATAATGACACACATTGCTTTGCACTTCAGGTATACATGGGGCTTATCTTTGAAAAGTAGAAATAAAAATGTAAAGGAAAACGTACTTCTGTGCAGTGCAGAATAAAGCAGTAAACCTGGACTGGTGACTTTACAACAGAGTAATTTGTTAAATTGACTTTTTCCTGTTGCTGTTTAGTTTTAAGTAGGATTTATAATTGAGTGTTTAAAGTTGTGGATGAACATACAATAAATACACTACATTTCTTACAGTAAGTTCTCTTTCGTTTCTCTTCAGAGACCATCTTCAGTTTAACAATACCCTATTCAGCATTTTGATGAATACTACTGCTGTACCATTTTATTAGCACTGTTCCTTTTTTTAGTTCATATTTATGATTTTGTAATGTTTATCTATTGATAATATTGACTTAACAATTAAACTTTACTTAGCCCACTTTAGTACTTCTGAAATAACCTTATGTCTGCAATGCATTTATTTTTTTGTATTTATTTATTAGTTTAAAAAAATGTATTTCCTAAGTATAGTTTGACACATTTGAGGCTACCCTGGAAAATAATTTAAACTAATCTCACTTTGACACAACAGGGTGGTCAGATCTTGTTCTGGTATTTGTTCTTATTCAGGTCGGACTTGGTAAAGTAAATTGTCTGCACAAGACGAGTAAGATTTCGTCTTTCTAAAAAAGTCAATGAACGGTCCTTAAGGCGATGGGGTCGTATTTTGGTTTGGGATCGTATAAAAATAATGTACTCAAAATTGGATGCACACAAAGTTTACATCATCCAAAAATAATTTATTTCAGTATGTATTAGGCTAAAGCCGATCTTCATCTGTGTAGAAAGAAACAGTTAAGCGTCCTGAAATAAATTATTAATTTAAACCTTTTGTGTACATCTGAAAAAAAAAAGTTTTCATTCATTTTAATTTCTGTACACTGCAGTTCTACCTCCTTTCAAACCTAAAACTCATGTAAATTGTTCCGATCATGTTTGTTTGTTTGTTTGTTTGTTTGTTTGTGTGTTTGTTTTATGTTGTCCTAATTAAACAAGCAATTGGTAAGACTGAATGGAAATACAAATTTGCCCTCATGTTTGCATTTTCCACTGGATTGGTAACATTTTCAATTGTGTTTATTTAGCATTTGGTAACGCTATTGAACAGGAAGTATTATTTTGGTAGATAAAACAGTTCAAATGCTCATTACTTATTCATTTAGAACCCCAGAAAATCCTACCTGAGATGTGATCTTTCAGCAGATAAAACAGAGGATCACGATAGAAAATAGGCGGTATTTTTTAATGGATTAACATGTGGAAAAATTTAAAGGATTTTGCCATTTCCACTGAAAATGAAACCAATTTTGAAAATCAGGCCCATTATTTCTAAACCACTGTGCATAAATATTACATTTTTGTTCAGCAGCTCAAGGTTAGTATAGTATAGTTTCAAAATTATCATCCACCTGTATGCATGCGTCTTTTCGATTGAGCAGATTTCCACTCTGCTGTTCAGGGACTTTTGCAGTTTTCAACTCATTATATAATTGAATATTAATCAGTGAAGCACAATCTTTCTGTATTTTTTTGGCAGCATTTTAGTGACAGCAATAGTGGCTGGTTGAATTTGTTTTCTATAGAGAACATCCTGCTACATTTCTACATGCAAAAGAAAAACGAAGGAAGAAAACACAAAAGAAAGTGCAAAGCAACACAGTTATACCGATTCTCTCTGGATCCTTTTTATGTAAAACGTTTATCATTGTTAGTTATTGTAGTTTTATGTTGAGGTTCATGTTTTTGATGTTGTAAACACTCTATATGGCACACATAATTATGCTGAAATTAGAAGGAAATGGTAACTTAATAATCATTTTGGATTATTTATAATAACTTTGCGAATTGAAAGTGAATAGGTGTGTTTTTGAAGAGATTCACAGTGTGTGCTGTCCATACAGGTGGTCAGTATGCCCGTCGTGTTTGCAAGGCAGGTCACCTGCGCCTCCGCTGCATACGCCCTCTTCAGGTGTGTCTCCGTAGTCTTACGCTGCGGGTTCAGGCACACAGGGTCTTTAGGTAACCCTCCCACTGGCAGAGCCTTGACCAAGGCCGCAAAGGTGGAATCAACCCGGGGGTAAACCTGCCAGATTCAACTTCTCCACACCTTCCAAAGAAGCAAGCTGTGAGGCTTGCTTCAGCACGCTTGGCCCCGAGGCCAGACGATCCCAAGAGGAGGGCACCTCCTGCATGAAATTGGGGAAAGCTGGGAAGGGCTGCGGGCGGGGAGCCAAAGCCTGTGTCCGTCACAGAGACCGGCGTGGCTCAGTGGCTGCTGTCCAGGGGACCTGCAGAAATGTTGCGGCACATCCCATCAATGCAGACATAAAGCTCGAGACTGGGGGCACACTAGCTTCTGAGGCTCCGACTCAGCAGGGAGCTCATGCTCCCCTCCTTCTTAGTGGGGAAGGAGCTCTCACCCCAGGAGGCTGCTATCAATAACGTGTCAACCTCTGCCATCTGGGATGACCCTTCCCGTTCACCCTCATCTCCCCTGAGGGTGGGAGGGTACAGTACTGTAGACGATGGCTGAGCCTGGGCTGTGACCAGAGCCGCAGGTGCCTGCTGCCTTGTCAGGAGCTCCAGGACCTGGGCCACCTGCGCCTTGAGGTCCATTATGTCCCTCACCTGTTTTGAGCGCTAAACTCTCTCTCTTGCAGAGATCAGGAGTGGCTACGAGGAGTTGACTCCCAAGCCTGCACACAGGGGATGCCCTGCGAGGGGTTCTGGGACAGCCAGAGGAGTAGGGGCTCTGGGGCACCAAGGGCCACTGACAGTTTCTGCGTCTCCTGTGCCTGGGCTGTCACCCTGGCCCTCTCTAGCCTATTCTGACGCAGCCGGGGCTGAAAAAGTCATGCAGATGTCGCAAGCCACCTCATCCCCAAGGGCCAAGGTGGCATGCTGAATGCCCAAGCATCATGCACTCAGGATATGCCTCTCCTGGGGTATGTTAGCCCTGCAGGACCTGCTTGCCATTATTGCAGAGTATCATGTGTACCGATACTATTTGTACAGCACGTACCAAGCGTTGCGACCATTAAGCGTGCTGTGTGCACCTAGCACTGTGCACATTGAGTGTATCAAGTACTGTGCGTGCTTGCACCAAGTGCCACGTGCACCGAGTGCAGCGAGGGCCAAGTGTACCGTACTCCGGGTGTACCGAGCACCAATGTGCTAACACCGCGTGCGTTGAGCACCGTGCGCACCAGGCAACTTGTACACGTAATAACATGTGCACTGCATGCACTGAGCAACGTAAGCACTGTGCAGACTGAGGAGCTGATCCTGCACCCAGGTACCATAGCACCGGGGAACAGCTAAAGCTGTGGTGCCTACCCTAACCGTGTGTAGTCACACACCTGGTCAGCGTGCAGCATCTACCAGGGAGACATACATCTGACACACACTGAAAAACAACTGGGGGAGAACACTTTTTGTTTTTTTTTCGGGGCAGCTGGTGCAGGTGAAAATCCACAACACAACACAGGTAAAGTGGGGTTGTGCGAGCGGGTCAACAGACAGATGGACACGTAACAACAACCAATACTTTTTATTCGTCCAACTGCACACACGGCAGCCGGCGGAACAGAGCTACAGGGGTTCAGCAAAGCCTAGCTCCGTTGGAGGAAATGCGTTCTCCCCAAGAGTATAGCTATAAAAGACAACACATGCACTTCTATAAATCAGTACTGCACAGGCAGTCACTCGCATATGACGGGCAGTAAGAAAAGGCAGCCTGCAACGCAAGCGAGGAGGCTGCTGAGGAAAGGAGAAAAGAAAAGAGGCTTCAATTTTGGAACCACTGATTCCAGGAAAGCTGCAAGCCAGCTTTAAGCACGAATGCAGGGGAACTGCTAGACTCAGAAAAGTTCTTTCAAAACACACTCACTTCAACACAGGGGTCTTACCTTACTGTCTTGAGAGGAAAAAAAGAGAAATGGCTTCAGTGGAATGACGAGTTTAAGCCCTTGGTAGGCGGGACCAAGGATGACACCTCAGGAAGGGGCCTATCGGCAGCCCTGTTATAAAGAGCTCAGTGAACACCTACCAATAGGCAGGCATATCCCATAATTAATATATTGGTGGTCATCTTCGAATTGAAAAGGAACTAATTTCAACTAATTTTGTAGACATTGAAAAATAATCAAAGTGTGTCACTCAACTTTTACCTTTGTATTTTTAAATGTGCGACTCTTCTTAGAAGGAAATAAATAATACATTTACTTAAAAAACAGAACAAAGAAAACAACAAAAAAAACACCACTATGTTCTATAGCGTTGTAAGGGTCACAGGCTATTGAACAGAGCAAGGTTTATATAGTATTCTCCTTCAAGTGTAAATGATAATACTTCTAAGCCTCTGTGTTTCTTATCTTTGGGTTGGGTAGAAGGTGAGTTTATGAAGCCTACTGCTGAGTGTTGCCTTCTCTCTAGGCATCCCCTGCTGCATGGCAGAGGCACCGGTGATCTGCTGAGACAATGAATGTTTCAACAAAGGTGTAAAGTGCACAGTTACAAAAAAGAGTCTCCACAAACTTCTAGACATGATGTTGGTTTAGTTGTGTCCAAAATGAGCACACTGGCTTTTCTGCAGAGGACAGGTCCATGTCTCCACAGCTGCTATGTTAATTGCTGCCAAAGTGAATGGTTTTTTTTTGAAGATGTATTTACATGCTTAAAATGTTCGTAATTTAAAAACTGATGAACAACCTTGGGCAACATTTTTAAACAGACAGCCAGTAAGAAAATATTCTGTGAAATGAAACATAGTGGAGGCCACCTTATGAGGGCTGAAGTAACATTATTATAACAGCGTAAGAGCGGCTGGTAAAGCCTTGTTTAAAGGCTCAGACTGCAGCAAAGACAATACAGCTCTTGCCAAAAGTTTTGCATCAGCCTAATTTTGCTTCATAAAGTCGAATGAAACCTGCTGAATAATGTTACGTTAACATACTGATTCACATATTGCTTTATAGTTTTTACATATAAAAATGGAAAAATGTGACAGGTGCTGCAAAATTTTTGGCTATGGCTGTATATTAATTAGCATCCAAGCAGTAGAACCAATGTTTCTGTAACAGTGCATTCATATGTCTATAAAACCAAGGATGCCATCGTAAACATGCACAATGGTGGCCTTTACATACATGTACAGTACATTCCTGGTCCAGAAAAAGCAAAGTCTGTACTATTTACCACACTTTAAACAGATAAAAAATGCAATGCAAAACAAAACGAAACCTGTAGTTGTAAGCCCCTCTGAGTAATCAGCAGTGTTACTGTCTTCACAAGTGTATTAATTAAAAACTGTGCTGACAGAAGCACTAGCTGGTGCATGAAAGTACATTTCCCTCCCTGGTATTGACTTCAGTGCCTACATAATCCTCTCCTCTCTATCAACTCTCAGGAGGCTTTTCCTAGCCCTGTTTACAACTCATTGTACATAAATGCACAAATTCACACTTTCTCATGTAACTGGAATCACTCATTGATCCCACCGGCTTCAGCCTGACAGCACTCTGCATGGTCACCATGCTCATTATAAGCAATTTACATGCTCGCTTCCAGAGTGACAGCCCTAGCCAGGGATTGGTTTAGTTCATTTAGTCAATTGGATCAAACAAATTAATCTTTTTAACACTGATGCACCTTGGCACAAGAACAAGCACTTCTCTACCTCCCTGTCAGATTACAAGCACATGTTAGCATTGCCTGTGTATTTCTCCAATCCGCTCTAATAAACTCTTTGTGTGTGTGTACATGTGTCTATCTGGATTACTGCCTCTATCTGAATAAAGTGATCCTCTCATTATGAAGTTTAGTATACCAAAGTACTGAGCCCACATTGACAAATCCTATAGTATGAATATGCTATATTTTTACAGTCGTAAAGCAGCAAAAACTGAGAACCAAGAACGACATATATCAAGATACCCAAAGGTGCTTTGAATTGCGTGTACTGTATTGCTTTTAATATATAAAGCAATCAATCAATCAACCAATCAATCAAATTATTTGAGGCCCTGCACATGGAAAGTGTGTGTTTATTTTGTTTATTTTCGAACAGGGGTGTTATGTTTGTTGTAAATAGTATTGTGTACCCGGATAAAGGAGCCACAATCCTCCAATCACTGTGTGTCTAACTGTGATTGGTGCTTCAGCAGAAGATGAGAACTCAGCTGACAAGCATGTGGGTAAGCGCAGTCAGGTTTGTTTAATTGTGTGAGCAGCAAGGGCGGGTTTGGGGATTGTAGATCTCATGTAAAGAATAGGAGTGAGGTGTGTAAACAGAGCACCCATTGATTAATGGAGTAGCACTCTCATGTTCACGGCACCTTTTGCTTGTACTTTGTTTTTCCAATAAACGAATAAAAGTAAAATAAAAACATAGAATGTATTTACATGCCAAAGGCTTGAAAGAACAAATAGGCCCTCAGTGGTGATTTCAACTTTGTCAGGGAAACAGCATTTCTGATGATCCCTGGCAAAGCATTCCAAAGAGCCAGAACATGGTGGAATGAACTGCAACCTTCTAGCATGGCATTCCTAGACACTAAAACCAGTAGCCCTGAATGTATCCATGGCAGCTGGCTACCAGGGTGATATAACTGGAGCAGTTCTGATAGATACCCCAGTGTTTTAAAGGTCAACAGCAGAATTAAAAACGTGATACAGAAACAAACAGCAACTCAATGAGGTGGTAATAAAGCCTGTGTGGTAGGTTCAGTGCTCTTAGTACAGAGTTCTAGCTGTCGCATTTTGAGCAAGTTGTAACTTTGTTGCAATTTAATATAACACGCACCCTTGGATACATCCCTCATAAACGTGCACCTTGTGTATACTTCAAACCACTGTGTGTACTTCATGCAGATATTCTGCTCATATTTATGCAAGGGTGCACATTATACCTTGTTAATTACAGGTAATACGATTTCCAATTGTGTTTTTACTATAAAATACAATATAAATATATGTTTACATCAGTATCAGCGATGCTTTTTAACATGTGGTGCTTTTTAAAATAGAAATGAGGATTTGAATCTGGGTCAAGGAGGGGGAAAAGCAAGCTATTTCAACTGGTGGAGGAAGACCAGTGGAACACAAAGTCGTCAATGCCAGTTTAATTCTATGCCCTGGCAACTGTGGACCCTGCCCTGTTAGTTTCAGGATTTCAATCTCGGAGCATTGTTTTCACTGCAGGCTATTTCACATGTTCTCTACCAGTGCAGAAGCTGAGACACGCATAGCAACAAGCAGCAGCAGTAAGCAAAGCACCAGGCAAGATAAGATAAGTCTTTTTCACCCACAACACTATATATGTTCCTTATTTAAATGCTATGTCCTACTTTTTAAAGTGTAAACTTGCATAATTGTTCACCGATATTGCTCTGCATTTTAACCCTTTGACTTATTTTTACTGTGTGCGCCACCCTTAAACAACTATATATCTTAGTAAGTGATAGATGACTCACTATTTTTTCATAGAAGCACCTACTTCTCCAAAAATGTTTTTTGGTAAATATACAAATTTTCATCATGAGTTTTGAAAAAGCAATGAATTCCCAAAGGCAGTGTGAATGCAGCAGTGGTGACTGACAACACATAAAGTAATATAGAAAACTGCAACTTTTGAGCTGTGGAGTGTATTCAATTGATCTAAACCACTAGTTCTCAAGCATTTTCTAACTGGCTCCACCTGTAAAGAGTCCCTCTAAATATACCCTCTATTATAGAAACACGGTTATGTAGATCTGTAAAAAATAATAGTAAAGATATAAAGACTTTCATAACAATATTCACAACAATCGAGCAGGCATGCATTAAGTAAAGGATAAACAATGATAAGTGTTGACTCACTAGAAATAATTCACTGTTTCGAGTGCCTGTATGCCTGTAACAGGGCGACGTTACATATGTGGGTCGCCTCTGAATAACACTGAGGCAGACACAGAGCATTGCATGTTGACACACCACACAGGCGCACAGATTTAATAACACAGGTCCTGACACTAGGGTAGCGCCAGATTTAATAAAGAAATACGCAGGCAGCAAGTCCCAACCAAGCGCCTGCTAGCAGACAATTATTTCATTAATCATAATTACAAAAGGCACACAAACAAACACATTTTCACATGCATGGGTCCCCTGCCACATATCCCCCTCCTCAAAATGGACACTCAGGGACCATATGAAAACACCCTTCATTACACCATTATTTAACAGTAATCTACAATAATCATTTAACAATTGACTACAATTACCAATACTAACAATTTACTATAATTACTACCTAACTTATCATTAATTAACTATCACTAATAATAATCCATCAATCATTGAATCAACCTCAACATAATAATTTACAATAAACAATCACAAAAGCCCTAGCCCTGCTACACAGCGGAATCAAAGGACCCTGACTGCATATGCTGACAGTGAGAGCAATCTTAATAGTGGCCAGTGTATGTTAATATAAGTCTATGGTTAGTATAAGTGCATGGGTCAAAGAGGCTGCAGTTGCCATCACCTTAACTGATGAATGTTGCCTGCATTTCTCTCAAAGAGGGGTCCACCGCTGAGATAACATTAAACACAGCAAAATACAGCATGTAAAGCTAAAAAAGTCTTTCAATTAGGTTTGAAATGTGAATATAGACCACACTGTAGCATCAGATTGGGTAATATCATTCTGTGTATGAAAGCAACAGAATTTAATATATAGAGGGGGGAGGATATATATATATATATATATATATATATATATATATATATATATATATATATATAGAAATATACAGAGGGGGGTTCTTAAACCATTCACTGTGTCTTCTTGGTTTGTGGTCACCAACTCCCCCACTGACAAAGAAGGCTTTTAAAAAGAGTCGTAAACTAAATACTGGACACATGGCTTATCTTCACGATTGCTGAATGACTCATTCGGAGCCACAAACCAGACAATTCTAGGTACCTTCACACTTAAAGATGAGAACCAGTCCTTGTCATAAATCCAGCCGGCAGGGCGGAATAGTGGACCAATGGAAACTCGAGAATAAGCAGACCTTAAAGTTAAATTCATGTTTTGTTTTAAGTGGCATGTAAGAAAAGTATTATTGCTTTCAATTCATGCTTTGAGCTAATAAACAATATAGTATTTGTTTGTATGTGATTTATACACATTGATGTGAGTTTCATAAGGCAATTATCATTCTGCGTTTAGAAGCTAGAATCCAAATTTAGCTGTCTTGATAATAAATCATCCTGGATAGGTTGTCTGGATGCAAAGAGCATCTTTATCTTGCAAGAGTGAAAATTGCCTTCTGAACCAAAACTATATACACTGAACAAAAATATAAACGCAACATGCAACAATTTCAAATATAAGGAAATCAGTCAATTGAAAAAAATTAATTTGGCCCTAATCTATGATTTCACATGACTGAGACTACAGATACATCCGTTGGTCACAGATACCTTAAAAAAAAAGGTAGGGGCGTGGATCAGAAAACCAGTCAGTATCTGGTGTGACCACCATTTGCCTCATGCAGCGCGACACATCTCCTTCGCATAGAGTTGATCAGGCTGTTGATTGTGGCCTGTGGAATGTTGTCCCACTCCTCTTCAATGGCTGTGTGAAGTTGCTGGATATTGTTGATCAGGCTGTTGATTGTGGCCTGTGGAATGTTGTCCCACTCCTCTTCAATGGCTGTGCGAAGTTGCTGGATATTGGCAGGAACTGGAACACGCTGTCGTACACGTCGATCCAGAGCATCCCAAACATGCTCAATGGGTGACATGACTGTTGAGTATGCAGGCCATGGAAGAACGGGGACATTTTGAGCTTCCAGGAATTGTGTATAGATCCTTGCGACATGGGGCCATGCGTTATCATGCTGAAACATGAGGTGATGGTGGCGGATGAATGGCACGGCAATGGGCCTCAGGATCTCGTCACGGTATCTCTGTGCATTCAAATTGCAATCGATAAAGTGCAATTGTGTTTGTTGTCCGTAGCTTATGCCTGCCCATACCATAACCCCACCGCCACCATGGCGCACTCTGTTCACAATGCTGAGATCAGCAAACCGCTCACCCACATGATGCCATACACGCTGCCTGCCATCTGCTCGGTACAGTTGAAACTGGGATTTATTCGTGAAGAGCACACTTCTCCAGGGTGCCAGTGGCCATCAGAGGTGATCATTTGCCCACTGAAGTCGGTTACGACGCCGAACTGCAGTCAGGTCAAGACCCTGGTGAGGGCGAAGAGCACGCAGATGAGCTTCCCTGAGACGGTTTATGACAGTTTGTGCAGAAATTCTTCGGTTGTGTAAACCCACAGTTTCATCAGCTGTCCGAGTGTCTGATCTCAGAAGATCCCGCTGTGAAGAAGCCGGATGTGGAGGTCCAGGGCTGGAGTGGTTACACATGGTCTGCGGTTGTGAGGCCGGTTGGACGTACTGCCAAATTTTCTAAAACGATGTTGGAGGCGCCTTATGGTAGAGAAATGAACATTCAGTTCTCTGGCAACAGCTCTGGTGGACATTTCTGCTGTCAGCATGCCAATTGCACGCTCCCTCAAAACTTGAGACATCTGTGACATTGTGTTGTGTGACAAAACTGCATATTTTAGAGAGGCCTTTTATTGTCCCCAGCACAAGGTGCACCTGTGTAATGATCATGCTGTTTAATCAGCTTCTTGATATGCCACACCTGTCAGGTGGATGGATTATCTTGGTAAAGGAGAAATGCTCACTATCAGGGATGTAATCAAATTTGTGCACAAAATTTGAGATAAATAGGCTTTTTTGTGCATATAGAAAATTTCTGGGATCTTTTATTTCAGCTCATGAAACATGGGACCAACACTTTACATGTTGCATTTATTTTTTTGTTCAGTGTATATGAGACTGATTTAACGATGCTTTGATTATCAAATATTCACTAACGTGAATATCTGTGTTACTAACGATACCCCTGTTAACACTAAACCTTTGTCTTAAATAGCTGTCAAGAAATGGGGTTGTAACCTCCCATAGATTGCGTTGAATCGCTAATCATCCAGCGGGTGTGGGGGTGTTGTTGTTTGAACCTTATTTTCTGTACTGTTTAGTTTAGTTAATTCTTCCTTTCTGTATTATCTTAGCTTAGTTGTTATCTTAGCTTAGGTATTCAATTATTACAATTTAAACTAGTCCAAATACAACTATACCTTGCACACTACAGCACTTTGCTTAGTCTCCCAGTATATGTACTCCTGCCTTAGAATCTGTTTGCAAGAGCAAAGAGCAGAACAAGGTGCTGGTTATCTGGCCTGTGCAGAACAGTGCCACACTGTGTCAAGCAGCCAAAACACTGATGAAAATTGACAATGACTTTGTTTTCCTGATTTTTTTTTTTTTTCACTTCAAGTCCCAGAGCAATAATGCTCTATTTTGTACTAAAATGTGATGCGTATATTACCGGTAACTACCAGCAATAAAAAATTCAAATACTGTTGATATTTTTAAAAAGCAACTAAAAACACATTTTTTTTTAAATGGCATTTGAGTCTGTGTAGGCTGGCTGTTCATGTGTTTTTGGCAAAGTGCCAGCCTGTGTGTATTTTGTGTTGTGTGTTAATGTTGGTGTATAGTCATCGGTACACGGGATATAAACGGGTCTGTGTAACACAAGTGTTTAAAATGTATATTTGTATTTAAGCACGAGGATTGCACAGCACGTCACATGCAAGTACAACTTAATAATATGTGAACACGAGGAATTGCACTTTATTAATTCACGTGCAGTTGTACCGCAACTCCAATTGATTGACTGATTAGCAATCGAGTCTCTGTACAGTTGCATAAAAGCTGCATGTTTTCACTCACTCGGGGTTGTGTGTTCAGTGAGTGGAGGAAGGGATTGGAGACGGAGGTAATAAATAATAAAATAATAACGTAAAGTTAAAATAACTGCTCACCGTGTTTTTTGTAGTGCTAGTCCGTTTTGTCTGTCTCTTTTGTTTTGGCGAATGTGTCGTGTCCTGTGTTTTTGTGTTTGTTACAACCGTTTATTTTCTGGCTGTCTGTTCATTTATTAAATGCTGAGCGAAACCATTCACTCAGCTCCTCTCTTTTTGTTTATTTCCTGTTTCTGGTCTGATGTCACCCACTGCAGCCGTCTTTGTGACAGTGTAATACAGTACTGGTGCTGTGTGTCCTCTGTTTCTGGGCTAAACTTGTTGTGTGCCCTTGTTTTAATGTGTAACCTGCTTTGTGTCCATTTTTAATATCACTGTGTATTGTTTTAAACTGTAAAGCGCTTTGAGAAGTGCTGTATGAACTGCGCTATAAAAAATAAAGATTATTATTATTATTATTATTATTATTATTATTATTATTATTATTATTATGAGTGTCTCAAACCATCAAACGTTATTTACAACAAAAACATCCAAAATAAGCTAGGAATTCTGTAGATTTTTTAAGAGAAAGTCATCCAAAATGACGAAACAAGTAAGTACTTGTTAAGCAATATGTCACTGTTCTAGAGAGCGCATTAAAGCCATCCTTTTTAATATCTTACCACATTGCTTGAATGAAGAAATCCCTGACATAGATACTGAAACATCTGACCAGTTAAATACACTGAATCAGAAGATTCAAGATTCAAATCTTTCAACTTGAATGCTACCAGTATCCTGCCTCGCATCATTTGACTCTAAGGGACTACTTCAGTAAATACTTCATAAATACTTCAGTAAATACTTTCCAGAGCTGGAAAACATACATCCGAATTGAATCCGAAACCTCTTTGATTTTGAAATTGACACAAACTTGGAATCTCAAGATGAATTGACTGAACTGGGAAACAATGGAATTTAAAGATTAAATTCTCTGCTCTCCCATTACTAAAGTTCTGGATTCAAATTGTTAATCTGCTGAAGGAAGCCCTGGCAAACTTATTTGACCAAATATAAATTCAGCATGTATTTCTTTTGTTTTGATGTGACACCATTTACTTATTCAACGTTTCAAATTTACAGGTGACCCCTAAAAGAACAATGCGTTATAGTTTAGTTGTTTTATAAGCAGGATTATAAAATATACTGAAGCTACTTCAAAATGTATCACAGTCACCTACTAAGAACAAAGCAGGTCAAGCACACCAAAACGTATTGCATTAGCATAGCTGGAAATTCGTGCCTGTGGTCTCCTATATTATTAAAGCGGGCTACCGAGCTCAGCATGTGCCTTGAGCAACTGTGCTTAGATCTCTGAAACTTAATTCACATGGCAAAATTAGTGTCGCAAGAATGAAAACATGAAAAATAAAACAAAATTTAAAACCATAAATATAGGGAGAACATCAGCTTGTCGCAAGACTTACTGAACGAAGTTCCAGAAAGTTACAAAAATGACTGAGTGTATTAACATCTATTGAGGAATGTGTTAAACTCATATGGGCTGCTGGTATGGTGGATCCCTAATAGCAAATAATATATAACAACATTCTACTGGCGAGAGCCCTGCACTGCCCCTGCAGTATTTATTATTATTATTAATATTATTATTATTATTATTATTATTATTAGTAGTAGTAGTCATAGTCATAGCCGTTTACAGCCCTATAGATTCTATTAGAACACCTAGAGTTTACAGTCTTATTGTGTACTGCTGTAAGATTATAAGGTTCATTATTCGACACTCGGAGTGGGGTGTTGGAGAGGAGAAATGTAAGCGAGAGAGAAGAGAAAAACAGTAGGATCGGTGAAGATGGCTGCCCAGCCTGACCTGGGTTTTGTTATATGGTTTTGAGTGCGAAATTCCTTTTTTGTTTTTTCTGTTTAAATATTTATTTTATTATTGTTTGAGTAAACGGCGCTGCAGTGTTTTTTTCACTGCAGTTTGTGCCTTTGTGCTTGATTCCTGCATTCTGGCCTGACGTCACCACAACGCCATTCCTGTCACACTGGGTTTTTGTTTTGTTTTCCTTGCTTTTTTTATTTTAAAGCTGCACATTATCAGTTATTGCACACACTAACAGAAATATTTAATATGCCCTCCCACATTTGAATACACTATAAATGAGGTCATTTTAATTTTGTAGTTGAATTTACTACGTGTAAACCCAAATTGCACAGAGGGCACTACCAAAATACTGTAACAAAATGTAGCCATAGTCTACATATCCACGCACACTAGATATACTGGAGGTACAGTGAGCAAATAGGAACATGTACATGTACTTTACCTGCTTGGGTAATCAACAAGTTAACATCTGGTGGACTGACTAGTTGAAATATACAATACTGTAGTATGACCAACAAGACTTTTCTGGTTCTGGAAAACACTTTATAGATGAAAAGCATAGCCAATACCAGCACAGGATTAATAGTGTATATGCTGTATTTAATCTTTGGTACGTTTTTGTTCATTATACGGTATAGCCTAGGGTAAGATGTGTGCTGTAATTAAATAGGATACAGTCCACACACCCCAGTTTGAGAACCACTGACTACTGCAACATAGCCATCTAATTGGTTTGAAAGATTCCAATAGTGTATAATGAAGGGATAATGGTAGTGCTGTGGTGTGTTACAAGGTAGTAATGAAACTCCCCAGTCAATACTATTTGAATGAAGGACTCTTGTTATTACAAAGGCACATGCCAAAGCAATGCCATTATCAGTGTTATGATCCAGCTTTTTAAAGTGCTTTATTTACCCTTTCTTGTCTGAAATAATATTTGCAGTTCACTGAAAGAGTTCACTTTTGGAGAGCAGTATTTTTACTGCAGCTTTAATTCATTTGTGTAATCCTCTCAGTTGTTTTTTGTCTGCTGTTCCGTCAATGGAAAACAGTTGTATAATATCCTGTAATTTCAGTCAAAAGTCACAATTTAAGAAATATGTTAGACATTTTTACATTGTGTAATTTACTGCAGTAGCTATTTCTACAGGAACTGCATGGAATCCTGCACAGCAACATACTGAACCTGTCATTAATAAAAGCAATCAGCAAGACCATGCAATTTGCTGCTAAATATATTAACAGTAATGTTCCTTAATATCACTTATTGATCTTTAATAAAACATGATAACAAAATACATAAAATAGCTCAATGCATGTATTGGAATAATTACCATTAGATATTAACACCATATTCTCTGTTTAACAGAGCAAATAGCAAGCTATGAATCTAATATCAATATTTAATAAAGCATTTATAAATGGCACATGGATATTCAGAAATATGTGATCGCTAGCTCTTTCACATATTGAAAGATAGGGAGGCCTGTCTTGAAGTACACTTTATTAGGACCTGGCTCCCAGATTGGATTAGGCATCACCCTGCATTAGAGTAAAGAGAATGCACATCTTTAAATAGCATTCTTAAAATGTGAACCTACTGTCTTTTGGAGTAATGCCTACAATCGTTTCTTTTTTCCCTTTCATTTGTCTAGAATTAAAATTACACTTGTACAATATACTGTATCATCACCTGTTGCTATGGGTAACAATCCACAAAAGACTAACAAAGGTGTTTTGTTACAACATTGGTTTTAATGATGTATTAATTAGTATGGAGTGTTGGAACAAATTATTGCTTTATTAAAATATGCATGAAATTCATGTCTGAGTTGTATACAGGTGTATAGTTATAATGAGTAAATTCATGTAATTAAGTGAAGTTCAGTTGCATGTTAATAAATAGTCAATAGATATGCAATAGGGGTGCTTGTCTGAATCTACCATTTTGTGTTCATATAGCGTATGTTGTGTATGTTTATTAAGACTTTTGTTACTGCAACAAATATTGAAGGCTTCTTTGTCAAACACTGGTTATTAGTTTTGAGCACAATACTGCTATTTTGTCACTTCCATATCTATTTCCTACTTCTATTATTAAAAGTGGAGTGTCTTCAATTCATCTAAACCAGTGGTTGGCAAATGGCGGCCTTCGGGCCAAATCCGACCCGCGGACGTGTGTTGTCTGGCCCGCGGAAGCCTCCTTGGCAGAGCTGTATCAAGGAAAAAACGTTCTTGTAATATTGCCGTCATGGGGGATTCCCTGTGTGATCTTCAGCGGCGGGGCAAACACAACGGACTGTATGCTACACACACACTGTTTCCTGTGTGTTCGATGATGTGAGTGGTGGTGTGATCAATGTGATAATCTCTGTGGCTAATCTCTCTCCCTAGCAGCCTGCCTGCAAACCAGTTTTACGTGTGTGTGTGTGAGAATAAGAGTGGATATTGATGGACCAATGGGTGATGGGTGGGTGGAGTCAGCATCCATAAAAGGGCATGCTGCGTGCCAATTGAAGGAATTGAGTACAGCAGGGAATAGGTTACTTGCAGCTAATGGCGTCACGTTCCAGCTATACTGGTATCGCAGCTTGCAGCGAGTGTGCGCCATATTCAACATATACATTGTGTTGTATTGAGCAATTTACAAAGATGTATCACTTGATTTTCATCTGCTGTGAAAGAGGGTGACCTTTAATTATCATCGATGAGATGGGCATGGTCGTGGTCACTGCTTTGTCCCCCTATGCTCCACTTCAGCATGGTACAATTCATCAGTAAGTTTTCATGCATTTCCTGTGCATGAAGAGTCAAGAAAAATGTGGCTTACAAATATTCTAAGGCAGAAATTCACAGTCACTAAACACACCAAAGTTTACAGTCGGTATTTTGTTAAAGACCTAATTGAACCGACACCAGGAGTTGGAGGCTGCATCAGGCGCTGCTCCAGTTCTGTTTGACTGGAATCAGAACTCCTTGCCGGCCCAGGGATCGGTGTGTGGGACCGGAGAGAAAGGCCAGTACAGAGTCCAGAAGAAGAAATGGACCGTACTTCTGCAGCTCAGTATCACCATTATTGTTCGAAGCCCAAGCCATCAGCCCTTAATTTATCAATTTTTAAAAATGAGCAGTTGTCAAACGAGGTCAAGTTTTTAAAGCTCAAGCTAGAAGAGATAGCCTGTGTCAAAGTTTTGGTCTCCAAAGTATGCAAGCTCTGACGAGTCCATCTGATTGTACACACGGTTAGTATAATTCACTTAATGGAAGCAAAAACTATTTTGTATAAATTTAGTTCATACGTTTATATAATGTAGTGCGTGTTCCTGATCAATTATGTTTATATGCACATATTTGTGTACTGGGCGTTAGCTATTTAAATTCGTAGTATGCAAATGCTCACAGTAGATTTTTGTAATGATTATGTCGTGATATTGTACAATTTTGTATTTATTGTTATTCTTATGTACAAAAAAGATTTGCAAGCTACAAGAACTGGAACTCTGAACTTTACACCCTACTATTAAACTATACAGCTTATCATTCTTCTTCAAGGACTTAAAACAGTGAGTCCTCATCCTGACTCCTGCTGTCACCTTGTCTTTGTTTGACACTAACAGAAAAAGGAATTCAATGAGTTTGGAGAGTACTTTTTTAATAATAATAATAATAATAATAATAATAATAATAATAATAATAATAATAATAATAATCTTTATTTTATATAGCGCAATTTAAGTAGCACATCTCAAAGCTCTTTATAATATAAACAGCACACTCATACATAATCACAGCCTTTGCATATTAAAACACAGCACACATACAAACTCAACAAATGCATAATTAAGTAGGGTGGAATGCCAATTAAAAAAAAATAAATTCTTAAACGTTTTTTAAAAATGCCAACATTTTCAGAGTCTGCAGATTGCCAGCTTAGTTATAAACACATTATGCACCACATAAAAGTAACGACAGACAAGAAATAACATGTGCTAACTGAAACAGCTTAAAATTCAGTCTAGCAATGTTGCAAATATGTACCTATATTTTTACTAAAAATGTAATAATAACGCCCCTTTATAGTCACAGAGGCAGCTGGAGATACATCTTGAACCCCTTTTGTAACTTGCTTTATGGGGATTTTGCAATGCTGTGCATATCGTTTATTATTAACGTCAGAAGGTCTTGAAGTCTTCTTGTGTAAAAAAGGTCTATTATAATATTTGATGATGAACTCGCTGGCCAAAACAAAAGATTGAAAGATTGAATAGTAGCAGCAGCAAACAACACTGAATTTGCTGTGATCAGAAGCTGCTTTACCAGTATAGCTAAATGCAGGAGAATGATGTGCAAGTAGCCTATATGAAAGAGAGAGCGAGAGAGAGCAGTCACCATAAATATGTTATTGATATTGTTTCTTAGTGAAATAAAATGCCAATTTAATAACAGAAACATGTGTAAAGTAATACTTATAGTACTTAACTCAATATGAAAAAATGAGGGAAACTATTTGTTTAAATATTATAAAAACAATAAAAGAAGAAAAGATCCCAAGACTAAAAGAAAGACAAGAACACACAGAGGAAAGAGAGGGAAGGAAAGAATAGATGATTAAAGGAAGAGAAGAACATGTAAAGAAAGAGAAAAGGAAAGGAAAGGAGGAAAGAAAGAAAAGAGGAAACAAAAGGAAGAAAATTACAGAGGTAGAGGTAAGCCTCTTATACTACCATCATGTTATTGTATAATTTGATATTAATAAATGCACACAATGCAATACAAATTAAGAGTTCAGTAGTAGTTAGGTTTTAAAATTAAATTAGAAATTGCAACAAATTGTAGCTGATAGATAAAATTGTAGCAGTATGATACCAGCGATGATACCCTTAATTGGACTGACTAACTAAATACATAATAATTATTATTTAGTCCAACAAAAGGTATCACATATCCTTCTCTTTGTCTAACAAATTGTAGCAAATTCTCCTGGTTGGCACGGAAACCAATCAGAGTGCATAGAGCTGGGAGATACAGTACCCTACTGAACTGACAAGTGCACAGGCCAGGAAGCAGCACAGAGTGTGCTGAGAGAGAATCCTGAGTGTAAACTGAACACATCAATGGCTGACACTCTGTGTGTAAAAAGTACAGCAACATCACAGAAAAAGGGATCTGCCAAGGTAGGAGAACTCTGACTCCAACACCATCAACAAGGAGCTGCAGTGACTGGGAGATCATCTCCAAACATATAGTCCTACTTGCTGCCCAATATGTAGCCGCCTGCCACAACCAAAGAGGCACACAGTGACACTCTGGGTAAGGAGCACAACTTGGGAGGAGAGGAAATGCATTACTTGTAGCCAATGTATTATTTATTTCTTATAAATTTATAATTAGTTTCTGTATATATATATATATAATATATATATCTATATATATATATATATATGATATATATATATATATATATATATTAGTAATAAATCAATTTTTAATAAAAGAAATTATTAATAATCATAAAACAGACTATTTGTCCCTTCAAGGGAATCACATAGTGTAAAAAAGAAAGGAATTAATTTGTTTCCAATTAGTAGATTAAATAACCAAAATGACATTAAAATATTTATTTCAAATCAAGTTCAGGAATATATATATATATATATATCTATATATAGATATATATATATATATATAATATATATATATATATATATATATATAATGTGTGTGTGTGTTTATATACAATATATTTCTTGCTACGAAGCGGAAAATTAACTGTTTTGCAATATTGATTCCAAAGTGCTTGCTCATTGTGGGGTAAACAATACATTTGTATATCAGGTTTTGCATACAGTGACATCTTGTATTACAATTAAGTCTCACTATGGTACTGGAACCCTCTTACACCAGGACGCACAAAAAACATTAAAAAGTCAATTTAAAATTAGCACACTTTTATTTTGAATGCTTCATTGCGTTACATTTATGCCTCGCTATGGTATTGGAATTCTCATACACAGGAACGAAGAATAACATTAAAACAAATTTAAAAGCAGCACACATTTTCTTTTTTAAATTCTTGATTGCATTGTGTTCACTGCGTTTTATTTATGCCTGGCTATGGTATAGAACCCTTATACGCAGGAACGCAGAATAACTTTCTTTTTTTCTTTTTAAGTATAGTGCAGTCCGCTTATAAGAATCACATCCGTCCCTGGTATTTAGATTATTATAAGTGGTTGATTCTTAAAAGCGGACCGATATGATGACTGTGGTGCAGAATCAAACTTAGTATGAGAATGATAAGAGCTTGTTCCCTGGATGCAGTGGAATGGGTTGACCACTAGATATCACAAGTTCCTGCATGTATGCACGTCCACGAAAAATCCACAGCTGTTTTTCTTAATGAATTATGAATAATAGTCAATTGGTTAACTGCTTGTTAAAGTTAATGACACCTCGATAGAAATGACTTAGCTGATATCTTTGTGATGAGGGTATAGAGGCATAAGGAAGAAACAAAAAGAAACCAAAACTTAAGTAAGCGATCTAGTGTTTGTTCCACATGAAGTACTGTTAGTTAGTGCTCTAGCTGAGAGCTAGGTTTATGTTGTCTGTTTTATTAGCAGTTGTTTTGCCCCCGCAGTGTAAGAAAAATAAAACCAACACCGGTTTAAAACTGTAAATCAAGACTTGGCCACACTCTGTCACATTACAATTAGCAAAAGCGTGCCATCAGCAGTTTAAATACAGTATACAGATGTCAACGGTGCTCAGTCACTGAGGGCAATACATCAAAACAAGTTCTCGTGAGTAAGCAGCTTGTTATATGATCATGACTATGTTTACTCAAGGCTGCAGAATTCCATTTTACTACAGTATACTTGAGAAGAGATTGTCTCATGAGGGTGCCTAGTTTAACTGTTGTGCTGTGTTAACTGTAATGGCCTCTGAATTAAAATGGCATTATAGTACAGTATTCTATTGTCACGACTACCACTGCATTTAAGCATTTGTGATTTACTTATTTTCTGTAGAGATGCAAATCTCTGCAATCCTCCCCACCCTCCTTCTCCTCCACACCACGCCGCAATCCCACTCCCTCTACATGCATATCACACAGTAACACTGCTGTACTCAGTATGTATTCAATGAATGTGTATTAACTTTATTGAAACACATTTTCACTAACAGAGAACACAAAAACATACCTGCATAATGCAGTGGTGCAGTCAGGTTTGATTACAAACAATGCAGTGTTTCCTGCATCATTGCACTATTTATGCTGCGTACGTGCCTAATCACGCGGGATGTGATCAAATTCAAATTCAAAAACAGCTTTTATTGGCTGTATACATCATTGCACTTGATCAAGTATTACATGATCAGTTTGCCCCAAAATGATCCTTACAAGCGAATTGCTTGAATCTTACAAGTAGATTATTTTACATTGGATAGTATAGGAATGATTTTGTCCCAGTGGTTTTGATCACTATATGCAGTTCGTTCTTATATCAGTGATTCTTATAAACAGACTGCACTGTAGCATACATTTTGTGTTTTGAATGCTTCATTGCGTTTAACAAATTCAATGAGAACAATTGCATTTTCCTTTTGCGATCAGCTTTAAAACATCAGGTGTGAGTGTAACAGACTTGACAGTGATAATAGGCAGTCCTCCAAAAATGTACCATTATTATTTTGTTGAAATACCAAATCGCACAATATCTCACTCAAAACCACTTGACAAATGTGGGGGGCACCAACCGAACAGCTGACATTTTGAGTTCTGTTTCGCTTTGAACATATCAGAACATTAAAGTAAACTAATTTGTCTCTTAATAGAGGCAACACAGATGCTGTATTATTTTTACTGATATGTATTTGGAATTTACAAGGACATACTATCACAATTGTTACTTCATTCCTTTTTTATTTGTTTTCAACCAGCTGCAGATTTTTAATTTTTTTTTTTTTTATTGATGAGCTGGTTGCCGGTGAAACAATTTAATCTGCTGTTTCTTCCCCATCATGGAACATATATTGATACATTGGGTTGCATATGCAGGTAAAGATTATTGATTCAGCATTCAAGCTCATACAATCCAGGATGCATGCAGGAACATCTTAATGTGCATGCATCAAAAATTCAGCAGCAGTCACATAGGTTATTAAGATGTGCCATTCATCCTGGACTATGATATGAGTGATAGGTCAAAATACATTGAAATTGTCCAGTATGTGTTCTCTGTGCCATGCGCCATACAAGAGCACATTTGTATAGTTCATTTTTGCGGCTGGGTTGATGGAATTTGGATGTAAGTGGCCTGCTCTGCGGCTGCCTGCAGGTCATTTGGCCCACCATGGAATTTAATTGCTGACCCCTGATCTAAATGGTAGCAGATTTCAAACTATCAAATCTTGTTTAATTCATTCAATGAAGAGACTTTGAGGAAACTAACATCCCTGACAGTTTTAGAACCCCAGTAACTAACCTCAGTGTATGGGTGATTGCATATAGCATTACCAAGTTTAGAGTCCAACTGTTAATTTTTAAATATGAGTATGTGATTAATATGCAGAATCCAGACCTCAAAGAGTAAACTCCCATGGCTGTTTCCACCGAGTCAAAGGCTTTTTAATCTATAACTTCTGAAACTGTTAGCGCTCTTAGGGGCAGTGGAATCAGAAGTGTGGCAGGGGGGGGTGGGGGGGGGGGGGGGGGGGTGAATCAAAGTGTCTTGGAAAAAAACAAACAAACAAACAAAAAAAAAACACAAATCTACTGAGCCAGCTCCCTAAAGCTTCCATGCTTCGAGGGATTTCGAAGGTATAAAACCTTCAGTCTTATTGGCTCCTCGGATAACCCCAGGGATATGACAAATCGTGTCCATACGACAACTGTTTAATTTGTACACCTCTAATATGTACATGTGTATATATTTATATGTGTGTCTTAGACAGAATGTTGATAATACATATTATATGTCTTACTTATGTATATATATATATATATATATATATATATATATTATATATAGTTGTAGTTTTAAAGAATACACTCCCTGTGTTGACGTATGTGGGACACATTTGCATCTCTTTCCACCTGGCCTGTGATGAAGTGCTGATTTACTGGACCTGTCATTTATTTTGAAATAATTGAGTTCCATTATTAGTTTGATCTGAAGTCCTTGTGTTATATATTGTTTGCATATTTATTTCAGTCATATGCATTATAATCCACAATCCTTTTACATTTAGCTCCGTTGTAGAAAATGTAATCGAGGCAAGATTAACATAACACATAACATGCCAGTGGCGTACAGATAGCACAAACTTATATACAGCTGTTCCAACTCCTCAAAGTTGAGGAGTTTAATTTGTTCACAAGACAACACTTAATTCTGTTGTCCTTCTGCCATTACAGGCTTTGTAATGGCCCGACACTGGGTAGCGTATATAATATATATATATATATCTATTATATTATATATAATATCTATATATATATATATATATGGGGTATCAGTATATCAGCTAACACTGCAATGCTAACTATAGTTTAGTTGTTTTACAACATTACAATTCAAACCAATTCAAATAACCATAACAGTGTATGGTTTCTATTGTCATTGCGGTAGTCTCTGCATCTGAAATGTTCATTGGAGACAAGGCAGTGGGTGAACAGCCCTGGACTCGGTCTATAGCCTATGCCTTGTGTTGGACCTGAGCAATCAGGAGAACACATTTAAAAGCAACTTGCTTCAGAATGTAAAGATGTCAAATGTAAAATTAAACAGCAACTTGGCACGGGTATAAAAAAAAAACAAGCTATGTATTCTTTTGTTGTTTAGATTTAGATTCACTCTTTACATCATTTCTTTTTCATTTTCAGTCAGCTCATCTTGGTGACTTAACTGTGGCTTCAATACAGCACCCAAACACATCTTCATACAGCTGCTGCAACCAATTGTAACCATCAACCTGCCCCAGCAACACACTGCCCCCAGTGGATGTAGGAAATACAACATCTGTTCTGCATGATTTTTCTTATACCCTCTAGGGGCAGAGAGTTGCAGGGGGACAGGTTAGTGGTTACACATTGGTGTACCGGTTGTTCTTCAAGATTAGACATGTTACAGAACTTTGTTGAGGCCACTGAGGGCTTTAAACTTCCAAGTTTTAAGTACCAGAAGGCAATGACTGAACAGAAAGTACAAAGTGAATCTAAATAAGAAGAATCAATCATTTTAAATAATTGAGATTTCATACCCATAACAATTGGACCATTTTTTCCCAGCATTTGTATTCTGCCGTAAGGATACATTCAATGAAAACAAATTTAAAATCTGTTTAAAAAAATAAACATTGAGCAGAATACTATGGACATATTTCTTTTGCAAGCTGCAACATTTTTTATCAGTCGAGAGCCAATACATTTCCAATTTCCCCTTGAGTTACCAACTGCAAAATCTAATCAAACAGGTGTTTTATGAAATTGCTTATTTTGTTCATTCTCCTAGGACGACTGCATAGAGACACACGTGATGATCAAAACCTTTTTACAAGGAAGAAAAACAACTCTGGTTCGAAAATGAAAGCATTTGTATTCTCTGAACGTGATATTGTGTTGCTATCTGGGTAGATGAACATTGTTTGATATATAAAAACATATTAGCCATTAAAAGACACAAACAAAGGGAACAGAGTACAAACTGTATTGTTTTTAACATATAAACCAAAGAGTATGTACAGGACATGACAAAAGTTATAACAGAACCCTTTCAATTAAAAAGAAAAAACAAACATTCAAGGCGGTTTCCAGCAGATTTTCATCATTACATTTGAAGTTAACACATCTCTGTTCATTCTTACATTTACAGTAATTGACAGATAATTGAGGAAGCAAACTACACATTTTGCATCTAGATGACAATTCTGACAATTTGTACTGCTTATTGCCTGGTATAGTGCATTGTTGACAATTGTATTTTGTGAGTTGAGCAAAATACATCTTTACACTATAGGCTGCTGCACAGCTCCTGTTGAGAATCGATGAATATTGTTTGCTATATTAAAACATATGATGCACGACTAGCTTGCAAACTGTAGCCATTTCTAACACACACAGTGGTATTACTCCTTTGCTAAAGACCCAATGTGGCCCTATCACTCACTGTAGTTTAAAACATAGTTGCTTTGACTGCTTTATGAAATATATTCAGTTTCTGTTCTGTAGTTATTCATATAATTGTTTGTGCAAAACCAATGTTTTTCTATTTCTTCCTGGAATAGAAAAGCTGTAGCAGAGTTCCTTTACCTGCATGTCACATGACAGCAAAACACAATAGAATGCACTTCCATCATTAACACTGTCTGATTTACACATCCAAAAACACATTTAAAAAAAATGTGAATTAGAGAAGGAAACTGCATGATTTTTACAATCTACTGTCAGCATGGCCTCACTCTACAGGAACATAAACATATAGATTGATCGAAAGCAATCAAAATAAACAAATAAAGAATCAGGACAACAAAGGAATAATAATAATGAACACCAATATATTGTTCAACACAATAAGGGCATATCTGGGCAAAAACAAGACAAGTTCTACACAAAAGGAAAAAATACTATGACAGTCACAATCCAGAAGTCATCCCAAGTCCAACATTTTTGGTTAGATCTCACCCACTTATCCTGTCCAAATTGCCCAAGGCAGACTCGCGTGCGATGGAAATAAAGTTGCTGAATATTTTTGTAACCCACAGGGAAATGAATGGAATCCAATCCAGCATAAAACAAGCAAACACAAAAAAAAACATTGAGAGCAAATAACTAGTCCAGAGTAACAGCAAAGTAGCAAAAAAAAAAAAAGAAAAAGGACAAAACCAAAGAAACCCGGATGCTAACACAGCTGGCGCGATCCAGCAAAAACTTAATATTCCTTTTTTTAACAAATGTGCCTGGAAAAACGAAAAGATTTATTTTTTTCTTTAAACAGATGCCTAACACATCCCTCTCTGAACCTCACCTCTTTCTACCTTCCTTTTTTCTATGCCAGGGGTTTCTTAAAACCAAACCCCGGGGCTCATGCAGCTCATTAATTAGCACCTGTGCAAGACTGGGCCCTGGCTGGGAGAGAAAACATCTAGTTCCAAATCAACCACTAGGTGGAGCTGACAGGCTTTTGTAAAAGAATCTTGGGGAGTGTGACAGGATAGCCGAGTGGTGACGTCAGGCCAGAATGCAGGAAGAAACATACAGGCAGTACTGCAGGGCAAAAGACACTGCGGCGCTGTTTATTTTCAACACAAAAATAAATAAAATATTTTAACAAAAGCAGTGCTCACAGAGCAAAATAAATATTCAAAAAAAAAAAAAAAAAAAAAACACTATAAGAAAATAAATATTCCAGGTCAGACTGGGCAAATTGCCTTCACTGTTCCTAGATTTATGTTAGTTTCGTTTTTCTCTCTCGTCTCCGCTACTCTCGTTCTCCACTTCCGAACACACCACCCCTAGCAAGGAGAACTGCAGGTTTATATATCGTGGCTGAGGTGTTTAACTAGCTAGTAATTATTCTATTACCCCTCGGCCACAAGCTGCGTTTATTAATGTGGATGAGACTTCCCATCCATGCTGCAACACAAATACAAAAACACACAGCTACGTCGTCACAAATATGAACAAATAAATCATAATACAAAGTAAATCCAAAATATGCACAGGGGTGGGGAGTACCCCATTCTTAAATAAATACAAAATAAAAACAAAACAATAACGTGACGGAAGGCACCTTGCTCGTCCTCCACATACAAAAAAAATTATACTTGCCCTGGCATCTTTTCATGTACAGGGCACCTAGTCCTGTTACAGGGAGGCATTCATCTAGCAGGCTGAAGAGGATGATGATGATTATATATATATAAGGTAGTGCCTACTCAAAATTTCAAAGTGAAAAAAACATATAAATAAAAATGATTCTGACTTGCAAGTCCGACTCGCATGGTGAGAACCTCCCTCAACGGAGGCTTGCAGGTGTCCAACTCGAGGTCGAGGAAGTGAGTCTCACTACCCCCCAAAACACGGACCCCGGCTCTCCACAGAATCCCACACCAGTGGGATGAACAGAGACAAACTGAAATACTTGAATTTGACTTGTGATTTTATAATTGCCGCTCAGTTACTATCCGAGTCGCTATAACCTATCCTATCACATGTGGTGTCCTGTGTGGGATTTGGGCACCACAAAGAGACTCAGAGCGGCACCGTGGAGAGTTTGGGAATGATTGGGAGGACTGCCCTACAAGGAGGTGTGGGATGAGGGCCTGATCAGGGATGCTGCAGAGTGGTTCTGGGCTGTAGATCAGACCTGGCTGTCCTTAGCCCTGAGAGGGAGGAGCTGCCATCACCAGCACACGAGAGGTGAGATGAGGAGCGTCCAGCATCCAAGAGCGCCCGAGAGGGAGGAGCCTCCATCTCCAGCACCCGAGAAGGGGGATCCTGCGTCTCTCCCAAGGGTCAGTTTCTGCCGTTGCCTCCTAAGGGTTCGCTCCTGTCATTGCCTCCCAAAGGTCCTCTCCTGCCCTGGCCCTCACCACCTGGGATTGCATGTCCCGCACTGCCCACCATTGCCTGTTTGTCACCTCCTAGAGATGCCTGCATGTCACTGCCTGGGGGTTGCCTGTTCATCACCAGGGATTTGCCACCAGCAGCATTTTCGCAGTCAGAATTTCTTTTGCCGGAGCCTGAGAAGAGGGAGCCACCTGCTACAGAGAGGGGCGAGGAGGTGAGAAGATCACCTCCATCACAGCCCCGACCACTATGCTTGTGCCACAGCCTGGCACCTTGGAGTTGGATCCCTCGACTTGGGCTCCTTCATGTCTGGACCTATGGTCTCTGGGCCTGATTCCTAGGTCGCTGCACAATCAGACACAGTTGGTCACCTGATCTCCTGCTCCGCTTCCCCTGGTGGCCCAAACATTGCTTCTCCGTTGCCTGGGCTCGCACCCCTGCTGGGGCTGCACCCAGCTGGTCGCCTGCCTGTGCTTCTGACGCCCCATTCACTGCGCTCGGTCTCAGCGTTGACTGTTGGCCAACCCTCCTACTAGAATGTGAGAAGATTGACACAGAAAATTGAGGAAGGGTGGTTTGTTTTAAAGGGGGATGTGGCCACTGGGGCCATGTGTGCTGCGCACAAGGGAGGGATATATGGAAGGGCAGAGCCCCGCTTGTAAATAGTATTTTGTTTGTAGTTGGTGGTTGGCAGGGATCGGGTTAATTCCTATTCCTGCCAAATACATGTGAGACTGTAGCTGGAGCCTTAACTGAATAATTGATTAATTAGGCTCCAGTCACATGGGATATAAGGTGAGAATACCTTTGTTTGAGAGAGTATTTGGAAAGGAGTTAGATGAGTCTTGCTGTGTGCTGTGTAATTTTGTTTTGGTCTGTGAAGCTGGACAAAAGTATTGTTTTGATATTGTGTTCATGACTTGTTTTGTTTACCCTTTTTATTTTGCTCTGTGTTTTTTATTTGAGTCTCTATAACCCTTTGCCATCCTGTTACAGTCAGTCAGACCTCAAACAAGTCAAATGAGGGGCTCCTGAGTGGCGCATCCGGTAAAGGCGCTCCGTGTGGAGTGCAGGATGTGCCTCATACCGTGGCGATTGCAGGTTCAAATCCAGGCTGTTATTGCTGACCGTGACCTGGGGTTCCTAGGGGGCGGAGCAAAATTGGCAGAGTGCCGCCAAGGTAGGCAGGGCTTAGGTTGGCAGGAGAATTCACGGTTCACTGCGCACCAGCGACCCCTGTGGCTGATAGGGTACCTGCAGGTCTGCAGTGGAGCCATTCAGAAATGTGTTGTGCTCCGGCACTATAGGTCTAGTGGCTTCACTGTGGATCCGCAGTGCGAAAAATGACAGATTGGCAGGAATACGTTTTGGAGGATGCTTATTTCAGCCTCTGTTTCCCAAGTCGCCAGGGGGTTGCAGCGGTGAACTGGGATAAAAATAATAATTGGGCATTTCAAACTGGGGAGAAAACCAGGGTAAAAACTGTTGGCAATGACTACATTTAAAAAAATAAACAAAAAACAGGTTGGATGGTCACCGGAGCGGAAGGGCTAATGTAATTGCATTATGAACCAGTCAAAATTATGGCCAACAGCATACAAGGTAAGAGAACAGTTAAAAACCGAAAACAAGAACATTAAATCAAATATTTAAACATTATCCAAACACACTTTCTATAATTTGTAACATCTCTCTATGTAACCTCATAAACAGATAAACAGATAACTATTTCATGAGATCTGACCACAACACCCATTACTAGAAGCTCCCTCTTCTAGGGCTCCAGCCATACTCGCTCCTGCAGCGAAACTATTGTGGCGGACGCTGGTCTCCTAACCTCCCCCCCTTCTTCGTGGTCAGCAGCTTTCCTTTGTGAGGCTGCGGCCACAGTATTCCCTGCTGCCATGAAAGGCTGGCGGTCTCCGTAAGGGCAGTCCTCCCAGACGTGCCCAAACTCCCCACAGTCACTGCACATAGGAGCCCCTTCCATCTTCCACTGCTCCTGTTCGCAGCTACACAATCATACATATACATAAATAAATCATAATACTAATAATTATAACAACAATAATAATAATAATAATAATAATAATAATAATAATAATAATAATAATAATAATATTTATTGTCCATCATGCACCTTTTGTCGATCTCTGTGAAAATTATACAACTCAAGTCCCTGCTTTTCACTGAGAGCTTTTTGTCAAACTTGAGTTTTACTAAGTAATGCACAGTCCCCGTCTCTGTGTGAGTATCTAAAGAACACATGGACCTATGCTATAATCTAAAGAACATAGGAACCTATGCTATAAGACTGTAATGATAAAGCATGATTTATTTGAAATTCAAATGATGATGCTATAAAAAAATTGAAATCCACCTGTTTCATATTTTCCATTTTGTACAGCATTGTAACAGGGAGAGATTTGTGCTGACTCTGCTGGCGTGTTCACGGGCTGCAGGAAGAGGGCGGCAGTCGCCCAACAGCCGCCTGTGAGTCATGGCAATGACACGGGGAGGTGGGAAAGGGTGTGTGTGGACTTTCCCCCTCTCTGAATGGCTGGGAGGCGGGTCTTGGGTGATTGTTGGTCCTATAAAATAACGCTCTGTTGTTTCCTCAGCTCTGCCCACTTAGACGCACCAAGAGTGCGGAAGCTTTGATTCAGGACCGGGAATCAGCCGGGAGAAAAGAAATTCACAGCGAGAAAGAGAGAGAGAGCGGGGAACCCTTGGGCAGACTCCGGCGTATTGTAAAAGAGCAGGCTAGATAGCCGACAGAGTAGGACGGTGATCCGGGTCGTGCGGGTAGCGGCGACCGGGATAACGCTGCCGAGTGCAGCACCTTTTATTTGTAGTTTTATTACTGTTTTATTTTCCCTTGTTCTTTTCGCCTTCTGTTTTCATTATTATTTCTTTGAGCACCTGCGAGTGCATTTGCTGTTCGTGTACCAGCTGTGGTATTTCCGTGGTGCTGTCTATCATCGTTGATAGGCAGCCCACAGTCAACAGTGCCCTCTGCCGGAGAGAAATAAGAACCGGTCAAAAATAAAACTGGGCACCTGTGTGGTGTTTCCAAATACACCTGTCTGTCTCCTGGTCAGTGAATTACCCACACCCCTTCCACAAGCATTTACAGATGTGTTTTTGTTCTTTTAATACAAACAATACTCTGTAAAGTAAAACAAAACACACAGTTACAGTGTAAGGGAGCAAGTGATGCACATTTTATTAATGATGTTGTCTTTCATTCTAGAACAACAATAGGTATGACCAGTTTAGCTATAGGCTAAAATTTCAGGAAATCTGAACACCTTTTTTGCTAAAGCCTCTCCTGGAAAATCTCCATCTTATAATAAGTAATACAAGTTAAAATATGCCTCTGCACAGAATTTTAAATAAGGGGTAGCAGATTTGTTTCACTTTCTGGTAGATTTCTGATTTGTGTGAATTGTATGGATCAATGTTATTTTCCATGCTTCTGCACTGAATTGGTTTCATATTAAGGAGCTGAATGATACAGGGATCAAGGATGAGTCCTTCTGTGCTGTTTTGCACGATATGGTAATTATACAGTCCTGCTGACTAACTGATTATAAACTTCCAGGAGCGATTTGCAAGTTACTTGAAAGTGGTCATCAATGCAGGCTCATGAATGAGAAAGGTCAATTGAAAGCTATATAAACCAGGGAAAATTTGCAGACCCCTGCAGGGACATATTTGGGTAAAATCAGCAGATGTCTAGAAGCCACTGTAGCTTCTACAACCTTTACATGAAAATGTTTTCATTTCTGCCTTTGCTATTCGGCTAAATTATTTACTCTGCTATGACTTTAATTTCATGTCTCCATCTGCTACTTTGAGTTGAAAGTGCATTGGAATCAATGTTTTTGTTTTCATCGGCACCAGACAGATGAAACTGGTTGGAATTGGGCTCTGATGGAGGCTAGGCGGGTAGTTTTCCTGGCAAGGAGGCTACAGACGGGTGTTTTAGTATATGGGTGTGCAGGGGACAAGAGTGAGAGTATGTGCAGTTCAAATCACACATATTCGTGCTTGTAGCCGTCACACTCGTGTGGGCACTCATATACTCGGGAGTAGACACAGCAAAAACCGAAACTGCTGCACAAAAGTATTTCTGTTATGTTACCTGACGATGAGTCAGTCAAGTTGTGTATTTCATCCCCTGAAATGGCTGGGGCTAAAACCAGAACTAACCCTTTAAAACAAATATGAATAATGGATTTAAACTTGTGTATCACCATGTTACGAATACTCAGCTATACTTATTACTCAGCATATACATAGTTTAAAACCTTGATCTGCAGAAAAATAAAAAAACAAATTGGCTGACTAGGTTTCAGATTGTGGGCTGCATTTAGAACCGGCAGGAGCTTGGCTTTGTAATACGATGAGTTTTACAGAGTAGCAGATTAGCAATATCAGCACTTTTTTTATAGGTTTGTGTAAACCACAGATTGTGTAGGGCTGCAGCAAACACGTTCTGGAATTTGAACAGCCCTGAACAAGCCCTTTGGAGCTTGTACAAAGTTATCAAGCTTTTGGCACTATTTGTAAAAATGCTAGTATTGGCACTGCAGAGTTCGGCAGCATTTTTCCTGCTTCCTCAGCGTGACTGCATTGTGGAAGATTGAGACGCACTGAAGCTTGTTGCCATTCGGCTTGTTTAGAGAGACGGGGATCAATATAGGCAGCATTGTTTTCATTGACCAGACAGTCACAATAATATCAATGTAGCCAGCATTGTTTTCATTGACCAGACAGTCACAATAATATCAATACAGCCAGCATTGTTTTCATTGACCAGACAGTCACAATCATATCAATATAGCCAGCACTGTTTTCATTGACCAGAGTCACAATAATGCATCCCCAACTGCAGTGCTGCATTCCCACTCACTTTAATACAGTTTTAACATTTCAGTAACGTGTAAAGAAATCGTACAGAGCTTTAAACAGTCCTGGTATAAAACAAATTCACAGAAGGAAGACGAGTCAAAACGTGTGTTGATCTTATCAAGTTTCTACATGCAAAGACATTTACTAAACATCAGTATTATGATCCTGTCAGGCAAAACATACAATGCAGAGTAAGGGTAGTATCCTTCTGAAAGTTTACTGTGGTATGAGCAAAGTGTCTCGAAGCACAGTAAAAGCAAAGGGAATTCGTGGTAAAGAGGTCAAGCCCGGTAAATAAGAGAAGTGTGGTAAAGCCAAAACAGCAACCAAAAATATCTGTTAGGCAGCATTACTACAAAAATCAGGTTAATGTACTTTAGAAAGTAATCATCTACCTAAATAACTATCAATAAGCGATCAATCTGACAGGTAATATATATATATATATATATATATATATATATATATATATATATATATATATATATATATATATATATATATATATATATATAAACACACAAAATAAACCAAACCGGCAACCACGATAACGTGTCCTAAATATATTACTGATGATGTAATATATGTAATGGCATATTAGTAGGGATATGTGAGCAAGATCAAAATCAAATCACGGCTAGTCTTAGCTTCAGTGTCGCTGGATTCCTCTTCGGTATGTAGATCCTCCCCTCCACTGGAGTAATCAATCACTCTGTCACACAAACAAACTGCATTGCCGCCTGTGCATCTATCTAGCGCAATCTCTTCCGTTTCTCACGAATGCCATTTCAATCAATTTTACTCAGCTCCTCACAAAATTAGTTTTCCCTCCTGACTACAAATTCATCTGGGTTCAAATTTAATCTAGCCTTCCCTTCAATCAACATTTCAGCGTAATTTTAAATTATGCAATTGAAAAACAAACCAGGCAGCGCTGTGGAACGACGGGGCCCAAAATATTCGTCATCGGACCTGAGGTAAATGTTCCAGGGCTTTAAATATTTGGGCTCAGCCTTGAAAGGGTTAAAATTTATCACTTATCTGCTCCCTATTTTGCTGTATTTAATCCTGCACTTAACCCAATCTGTAGTATTTTGTATTTCACCTGCACTCGTATCAAACCCTGATGTAATTGTCAACACTGTTATCTGCTCTTGAACTGCCCCATTATCAAATCATACTGTGTTGTGTATTTGCTCTTATTAGGACTGAAGTAATTGTATTTTGTGTCTTGCTCTTAATTGTACTGTAATTCTTGATATGTATTTTGTGTATACAACTGTAAGTTGCCCTGTATAAGGGCATCTGCTGATTAATAATAATAATAATAATAATAATAATAATAATAATAATAATAATAATAATAATAATAAAATGCTGCAGTGGAAAAGAGGGGTGTGGGTGTTTTGTGTGTGTTTAATTTGAGCTTGAATATCCATAGACTATCACTGAGCTTGAAAGGAAGCTGTTTGCAAACCATTTCAAGCTTTTGAGGTTAAGACTTGAGTCTATTCACGGGTCGAACACTAAAACGCTCATGCAGCTACAAAAATGTGCACGGGGGTGGGATCATGAGGGTCATGAAAAGAAAAACATACAACAAACTAGCGTACAGTACAATGAAATGCACAACTAACGTACAGTACAATGAAATGCACAACTAACGTACAGTACAATGAAATGCACAACTAACGTACAGTACAATGAAATGCACATGGTTTTAGATCATTCAACATACTTTCAACAGACATCCTGAACTGACGTCTGCGTAAGGTCTTTGCAAATAGTAATACATTACTATATCTGCTAGGATAGAGATATGAAGATATTAACAAATCTTTTTACATAAGTAACGCACTGTTTATAAATTATTTTAATTAGACTTACAAACCTTATCATATTGTCACATTTAAGCATTTAGGTCACTTTGAAACTCGAGGTTTTGTAGTTTTCAATTATCCTTAAACGTAGAGAATATTACAAACACCCTTAAAACTTTACAATGCTAGCTTTCAATACTTGCACAAGATTCTCACAGTGAAACTGGAGAACCCTGCCTGGCGACAGTTTTAGAGCAGCACTCTCACTTCACCAGCATTGCTGGTGACAGGTCAGTCCCTTAAGAACAGGAAATATTCAGGGACATATTGAAAAATGATATTGAGAAAAGCATGTCAAAGCAAATTTACACAGCTGTCTGTAGGTTTCAAATCCGCACATTCACACCCCCACACATCTGTGAGTGTGCAATTGTATCTGGGTATCATATCTTGACAATTAAATTTATCATTAATGTAGATTGTTATTGGTATGGCAGCGTTCCATAAAACTTGCTTGCACTGTATTACCCCTCATCTCATTTTTTCCCTATTTATTAATGTTCTAAAATGTCAGTGATATGTGAATGGACTGCAACTACACTTCCATCCACCTGCAGCTGCACGCTTCACAATGACTTCACATGCATTGAGTGGACTGACTTAGTTGGTTGACTGTCACTTCTCTATTCTCTATGTCAAATTCTGACTATTTGGTGCGAGCCCTATTTCACATCACTACAGGATTAATTATTAAAGCTAGTTTGGGTTTTGACAGACCAGGGGCTCTAAAAGGCTAAACTATGGAAGAATGGAATAAACATTCAACCAGGAATCAAGTTATAGCATATAAATAATGTATAACTAATCTACCTTAATTGTTATAAATTTGACACAATTCCAGTACATCGGCATACAGAAGTCACCCTGTGCATGGAACACATTCTTATTAGCTAATAACACAATTCTTAATAATTATTTAGTACAATCTTATTTATTTATTTATTTATAATAAGTTCATGCATCATGTGAAGGCAGCCATACAGTAATTGCACAGTTTGAGCTGCCAGGGCCCAAACTGTACAACCTTTTTTGGCGGAAAGAGCCATAGCAGTAATAAGAGTTAGAGATATAAAAATAGAACAAAAAATAACAAACCAAAATATAGTTCTGTGTTCCCACACCTGCTTCAGCATGTTTCTGCTCATTAAAACTGTTAATGCCTTTCTTGATCAACATAAAAACATGACTTGAACAACCCCATTTTGTTTTTGCAAAAACTACACAAGGATTTCTAAATGAAAGAGTCGTACTGTGGAACCAAATGAGCGCTGCGTGAATCAGCCATTCGTTTGACAGCCCTGCCTTACACAATAAGTAACACTCTGCACAGAACGTATTGACTTACAATACAATTAAACATGTGGTACTGCTTTCAAATCTGCAGTCTATTGAAAATTGACCTGAATGTTATATTTGAATTACCTACACCAGCAGTTCTCAAACTTTTTATGCTGTGCCCCCCTTCCTCTTGTCTGTGGTACTTGACCCCCCTCTCCCAACACACACACACGCACACGCACATGCACACAAGCACATGCACACAAGCACATGCACATGTACATATACTGGTAGAAACAACACCCAACATGCCTGCGGCTTCTCTGTATGTCACTTCTGTTTTGTTTTTGTTTTTTTGTTTTTGGCTCATATTAAATTTGGCGGCTTTATACATGTTTTTTTTTCATAGCAGGTTCATGAAAGTTTTGTGTTTATAATTTTAATTCCAAAAACATTTAAATAAATGTTTACTTAATTAAATATGTCTGCTAAAACAGTATCTCATTTACAGTAACTCGTGATAGCATCTACCATGTAAATGCAGCAACTTGGGGAACAGCAAAGGATGGGTCGCTATACCGATTTTTCGGTTTAACACGGTTTAGGTACATTACGGTATTAATACCGTAGATTTTATTCTACTCCGCAATTATCGTAATTTGGTTATACACCGGTTAACAAATTTTTTTTCAACTGCAAACACGCTTCTTTTAAATCAAGCGATGGTATTTGCAGCCTTAGCAAAGTGTCTGAATACAGGATACTGTATTTTGATCATGGTTTTGAAGGAAACGGTCAACGACACAGAATACGCATTTCAATTGCTGCGTTCTTGCTTGCTGCGCCGGCTCTCATGGCTGTTGTCTTTCTGACGCCACACGCCTTCTCCAAACCTTGCAGCTCAGCTCATATTTTTAACGTGCTGTATTTGTCTGGATTATTAACAGTCAGTTTAATGTAATAGATAAACATTAACTTTATTGTAAAATTATACATCACTTATCACAGATTTAGTACATTATGTTTTTTTTTTTTTTTTTTTTAAATTGATTTATTTAATATAGCGTGGACATGGCTGTTCACGGCTTTATTGTATAATGATAAAATGTCGTTCGCCTCCGCTAACAGCAGTAGTTTTAGTGGTTATTTGCATTACGTTTAGCAGGTCACTCGTGATCTTTGGTTCACAGCCGCAGCCCGCCTCCCGCAGTAACATTTCAAAGCTGCGCTGGGCTCTGCAGAATCTGTACAGGTTTCTGTGGGTGTTGAGTGACGTGTCCAGCGCATCGCCGCGATTCTGTGCAGCGCTGTGCAGAACTGCGGAAACCTGCGCTATAAGAACACGACCAATGTCATGAACAAAACTAGCACAGACCCGCGACTGCAGCAGGACAGCCTTCTTATTATCAACGTAGTTTTGTTTAAACTAGTTGTTACAGTATTCCAATTTTCTTAGTTTTTTTTTTTTTTTACAAACTCCACATGTGTAATAATCATTGGAAGTCTAACTTGTGCAATGCCGTAAATGTAAATCCAGTAACACGTTTTAGTATCAAAATACTTGAAATGTACCAAGTTATCTAGCATAGTAAAATACTGAATACCAAATGTTTAAATCATTCCATGAAAGGAAGTGTGATTTGTTGGTTCTGTTTTTGTGAATTACGGTAATTTAAGTGATTTGCATTAGTCTTTCTTCTTTTGAGCCTTTATTTGATAACCTGCATGATGTAATGTATACCGTGATATTAAGGTTACCACAGTATTTTTTTTAACGGTTATCATACCGTGCACATTTCATACCGTCCCATCCCTACAAAGAAGGCCTTCAAATCAACTACAGTATCTATCGTTCTTATATGGCCCTTAATTTTAAGAACCAGTAAACTTTAATAATATGCATTTGCTGTCTCTCAGTTGTAAAACTATGGTTCACAGCATAACGATCACAGTGCTACCATGCAGTAATTGTAGGCAGCATTGCCATGTGTGAAATCTTTAACAATAAAGCCCAAACGAAAATGTTTTTATTTGCTTCGAAATCATTTCAAACTGCTTAATAGACTAGCAAACACTGGCAAAATCAGCTGAGTTTTATACGGTGTAAAATGTTTTAACGTTTGTTGTGTCTTGTCCAGCGCTTCTTTAATCTGTTCTCTACACCAGTCTGACAGAGGGCGGGATCGCTACCAGTACTGTATACAACCCTCTGATTGGTGGAAGTATTATTGGCGAGCCAATCAAAACAGCCAATAAAGCCCAAATAAAGTATCCACCCATTACACAATATAGCCTAGGTTAAAATGTGCGCTGTAATTAAAAAATAAATAAATAACAATTAAAAACAATTATAATAAAATTGTGAATAAAATTGCTGACCTAGACTATGTTATGGATGCATAAATATAACTTTCTCCTCTGTATTCTTTTGCGAACTTCAACCAGTAGTTATCATCGATGTCTGCTCTAATGTGTATGACTGTATGACTTCACAATTACCGGTACACTAATGCACAGCTATGGCAAAAGGTGTTGCATCACCCTATAAAATTAACTAATTTAACTTCATAGAGTCAAGTGAAACCTGCAGAATAATGTTACGTTAACATATTGAATTATATACCACTTTGTAGTTTTCCATGTACTACTTATTACTTATTACTGATGCAAAACTTTTGGCCAAGGCTGTATGTATTGTCAATAGCTGCTACCGCTATGTCAGCAGTCGTTTATAGAGGGGAAGAGTTAAATACTCTAACCTTTCCACATAACATATTTTATTAATATCTCTTTTTTATCATGCTAATATTGTGACTTTTAAAAAAGTAGGGTCAATTAAACCACCTTTAAAAATCCCTATGTGGCACTGACTTGTATTTGATATGATTGTGTCCATCATTATGAAATGGCATGTCGCATGAACCTAGCTAGAAAGGGCAATAGCTTTTTCACTGGTAAAGCTCTAGACTCCTTGTTCAAGTGGTACATGTGATTGAACAGGCAATGCTTTAAAACTGTGATCTTGCAAACTAAGATTTTCACCTCAACAATAGCTTTAGATTGATTGTCTAAAACTGTACAATATCCAAAATATCTTAATCTAAAATCACTGGGATCAATTTGCAAGCAACTTGAAATCAGTCCTGTTTTTTTCCATCTGATTTGAAATTAAGCTGTATCAGCCTGACTGTACTGAACACCTGGAGAAACTGGACCAAGTACATAGAACTACGGATGTACTGCATAAAAGAGCTGGCTTATTTTCTATTTAAATTGACATGGATTTCAAAGAGCAATATCCATATGCACAGGACACAGAAATATTAAACATATGGAAAAAACAACTAGTTATTTTTAATGCAGAGGTTTGCGAGAACAATATTGGTTTAGCTAAAAAAGTTAAAAGTTCAACGAACCCTTTTTGTACCCTTCAAGTATGAAACCTGTGTTCACAGCCTACACACCTGATCAAAGATGAAACCAGTGATTACAGTGAACACATCTGATCAAAGTCTCCGATCACTTGTGTACATGCATGTAGTTACTTCAGTGGTTCCCTTTCTCTTTTGGTTGTTATCTGTACCTTAATTTGGAACATGCAGATAGTTCTGAGATAGATGAAAAAGTGTTGCTGCTTCCTGGTACCAAATCAAAACACATTTTAATTCAAACTCATAGCTCTGCTATCAGACAGAGTGACCAACAGCAACAGTCCCTGCATGAAACAGTTATCTATAGTGTCATATATGAAATGTGTACATATTCTGAAATATCATAAAAAGGAAGAGAATTCCCAGCACCAGGAGTATTAAGGACTGCAATATGTATCTCAACCTTTGTGTAAATGGGCTGGGCCTTTCATGATTGATTTCTTGTTCTGCAGTTGGTAAGTAAACTTTAACGCTGCACAATGTCATTTGATATGCAATGTGCACTGTGATTGCTGGCCGTTCTGTTGCTGTGTTTTGATTTGAACAGTTCTTGTGATGTGTCAATACATTAACAGTGTGGGTTGCATTTGGACAATATCAAATGCCTTGTAGACATCAAGCAGGTGAATTCTCAGCACAGTGACCCTAAACCTTTGCGCAAATATTTGTATTGATTGTTTTCATGTGACCTGTGCTTTGAACTCTAATGAAAAGCCCAGCAACATATCAAAGTTGCCAGAAGCTGTTATTTCTCTTGCACTTCCCAATTCCAGTAGTGGATTGCATGGCTACCTATAGCTTCCCTTGACCCCCCAGTGACACCAGTGTAAAAAACTAAAGCAGATTCTCTCTAATATATATTGAAAGGGTTAATACCACACATACACTCAGGCTATTGTAGGTGCTATGACCTGTATTCCTGCCCCTTAGCTATAAGAATGTAAAGCGCAAGTATGCCGAGCAGAGGATTTTTGATCATGAGTCATTGGTAGTTATAAAAAAGGTAATTGGAGATCAATTTAAAGCCCAGAACAGCATTGTGATTTTCCAAAGATAATGGAAGACCCAGGTAGCCACTTGCGATGTCTAGATTGCCGACATCCGGAAAATTCATCATCCATATAATCCAGTACCTCCTGCAACCTGGTATTTCAAACACTGCAGCTACACGCATTCTGCACAATGGCATTTTTGTAGTTGGAACCATTGATGGTTACAAGTTTGACAAGCAATTATCTATCATTTAATTATCATTGCTTTGATGTCGTAAAATTTTGAATGAAGGATTGACAACTTAATTGGCAAACAAATGAATAACATTATATGCAAAGGGTGTCTATAACAGTGCATTTGTTACTGTTAGTGAGAAATGCAAACTGTTTCTGATTTTGCTGTTTAAGCATCAGAGAACACACTGTGCTGTTCCACTATATTCTGTGACTGCCTCGTGTGTTTTTATATCTATAGTTGCATTAAACACAAGTGTGCATTGAATTTAAGATTTTGCTAAGGGGGGGGGGGGGGGGGGGGGGGGCTCCTACAATATGTATTTCCGACTTTTGTGTAAATGGACTGAGCCTTTCCTGATCAATTCATTTGTTCTGCAATTTGTAAGTAAACTTTAAGGCTGAGAAAAGTAATTTGATATACAATGTGCACTGTGATTGCCATCTGTTTTGATTTGTCCAGTTCTTGGGATGCCTCCGCACATTGATATTTGAGCAATATCACATGCCTTGCTTCCATCTGCTGGGAGTAAGCTGAAATTCAGGTCTGTTTGTTTCCATTGGCAGCAGATCGACATCAAGGTGGTTTGAACAGGGACTGTTGGAACAGGTTGATGGAGGAAGCATTGCACCCAACATGAACTCTAATGGTGTTTTAGACCTTGGACTGCAGAACAAAAGGTGTGAAATATAAGGGAAATATAAAAGGTAAGTGATTTAATGGATAAATGTAAATTATACAAAATGCCATGCAGTGTTTGTGTTTCATGTTGTCTGTTATATGTGGATATAGTGGGGCATGGGATTTAAATGAGTCTGTGTAGCACGAGTGATTTAAAATATATAGTTGTATTTAGGCACGGGGATTGCACAATCACTTCACGTGCAGATAAAGTATGTAATAGTACGTGAGCACAGGGATGCACAAATTATTTCACGTGCTGGGATTCAAGTGAATAATTAATTAGTAATTGATTGGTGTGGGGTCGGGGTTTGGTGTGTTCAAGGGTGGAGAACGGGTGCGAACAGGAGAAAAATAATTAAAATAAGATTAATAACAATTTCTACTTCGTGCTGGAGGACCAGCACAGTACTTGTGTGTTTGTTTCATCCACTGTTTTGTCTGTTTGTTCAGTTGGTCATTGAGCCATTTACTTTGAGTGTTTTGTTTAAACCTTTTATTTTTATTTGTGTTAACCCTTACATTTATTCAGCGCTTGTCAGGCGTGTCAGGTCCAATTTATTTTCACATGCGCTGTTTAGTTTAGATGCACTGTTTAAATTATTATTTTTTTTGTTAGAGTAAAACAGGTTTAAAAGGCACTGAATCGCAAAAGGATTTTCAGTACTGCACTTTCAGCCAAGCCCCACCCCTTGTTCGCTGTATTTTTCACATACCTCTTTAAAGACATGTATACTGATAAATCCTCTCCTTATCACTCATTTTATCACCAAACTCCTCAATAATGTGATCCAAGTCATTATTTTATTACTATAACATCTCAAAAAGCTCTGCAAATGTCCATGATATTCTTTGAGCGCTGGATGCAAAAGCAGCTGACTCTTTTGTTTATGTCCGTATTAGCTCTTTGGAGCATGGAGCTATCAGATACACACCCTTTTTTTTCAGCTTCGTTCATTGGTCTTACTCGGCCATTGAAAGGTTTTTCTGGAGGGGGCTACTGTATTGCTCAGCTACGCCTTTTTTTTTTTTCAGCTTCATTCACCTCCTACCGGTCTCACTCAGCCCTTGAAAGGTTTTCTTGGCTTTTTCCAGGTAAAAAACTACTAGAGACCTGTGCTTTACGTCTTTTTGATGATGTCGGACAGGGTGTGACTTCGGACTGGAAAAGGAAAATTGTAATGCCAGACCTGGTCCGACGTAGGACCACAAAGGATTAATAAAACACTGAACGCCACAGTGTCTCAGTTTCGCCAGCAGTTGCTGTATGTTCTGGATCTGGATGTTCTGTCACCCCTACAGCCAGCCTGTTCGCAATGTACCATAATTAGGGGTCTACCTAAATCGCGCGCAAAAAAAAAGAAAAACTAGTTTCAATGAACTACTGCACAACGCACGCAAACTACGTATCTTCCTTCTGCAGATAGCTTTATTCCTTCGCCATCCTGTATGCATTGCACAAAAGCAAAAAACAAACAAACAAAAAACGTCCACAAATAACATTTACAAAAAATAAAAAATAAATCTCCAAAGCGGTTAACGTTGTTGTTTACTATTCAAATGACAACAAAGTTTTAATGAGCCTATCAGTGCATCTGTACTGCTTTTCTGTGGCCTGTACTGTGCAGTGGGGGGGGGGTGGGAAAAATTGGTGCTACATTGTTTTCATTTAGGTTACTAAAATCTAGTTTTCAGCATTGGAGGTAAAATAGTAGAAATGGATGACAAAAAAAAGCAAAGTATATTTCGGCTGATGATCGTTTCAAGATATTTCCCAAAGAAACTGTACATGCAGACGGAGGTAATTGTTTTGCATATCTTAATGTGTCTGGAGAAAATACAATCATACGCTATTTAGCTTCAGAATCATTAAACAAAAGACTACTACAGAGGCTGCTGAACAGAACGTAAAAGAAACAGCTTTCAGAAACCAAACTGGAAAGTGAGCGCAGACAAAAGGTATTCCTGTTTGTAAGTTAAATCAGTACTAAAATGATCTAGCACAGCCACCACGCTTCAACCTGCTGCTTACTTTTTTGCAGCTGGAATTTTAGACCCGAATAACCACGTCTTCTTTGTTTTGACTCGCTACTAATAAAATTAGTTATTGGATGGGACAAATAACATGAGAATGAACGTGCTGCATGCATTGTCTTCATTAAAGTATGCCAGATGCCCTTGGGTAACCAAGTTTTGGGACTGTTTCTAATCGATTTCCACATCTGTATAACTTGGCAAAGCTTTGCCTTACACTTCATACCAATTCAGAGGATACAGGCGTGCAGTTTCAAGGTATGGGCAAGTCAGCTGTTGGAAGATGTTGCATGCTCGCCTTTAATAGTTGACAGCACTCTGTTTTAGTAAAGAAGCAAGTACCACTATTTTCAGGCTTTATAGTTGTTCTGAAATACTGTCTACTTCGGTTTATTTTTTATATATGTTTAAAAAGGTCTGCGAAATGTCCGCATAATCTTAATTTTATTCCGCAACTCACCCGTGAAAAATGCGTAAATTTACTGTGATTTAAGTAGACCCCTAGCCATAATGTTTAATGGGTAAGGTGAGTTCTTGTGTGTTACTTTTTATTCACTTACCTTCAGGTGAATTTCACTTTCATTGTGAACAGGCTGGCTGTAAGGGTGACATCAGGCCAGGAAATGAATCCAGAACACACAGCAACTGCGGGCGAAACTGAGACACTGTGGCGCTTAATGTTTTATTAATCCTTTGCGGTCCTACGTCGGACCAGGTCCGGCGTTACAATTTTCCTTTTCCAGTCTGAAGTCACACCCTGTCTGACATCATCAAAAAGACGTAAAGCACAGGTCTCTAGTAGTTTTTTCCCTGGAAAAAGCAGAGAAAACCTTTCAATGGCTGAGTGAGACCGGTAGGAGGTGAATGAAGCTGAAAAAAAAAAGGCGTAGCTGAGCAATACAGTAGCCCCCTGCGCCACAGAAATAACACGGTCATAAACAAAGGAGATAGCTTCTTCCGCATCTAGCGCTCAAAGAATATCACAGACATTTGCAGAGGTTTTTGAGATGTTATAGTAATAAAACGAACGATCAGGACAGGATTTATAAAGAGGTATGTGAAAAATACAGCGAACAAAGCCTTTTAAACCTTGTACACCTGTCTTACTCTGAAAAAAAAAATAAACAGTGTGTGTGAAAATAAATTGGACCTGATGCACCTGACAAGCACTGAATAAATGGACTGCATTAAGGGGGGAGGTGGCCATTGAGGCCATGTGTGCTACGCACAAGGGGGGGGGGGGTATGTGGCAATGTTGCCCACCCACCCCTGTGTGTATTTCAGTGTTATATGTTGCGTGCTGTTTGTTAATGTTGGTGTATAGTCATTAGTACACGGGATATAAATGGGTTTGTGGAACACAAGTTGAAAAATGTAATAATATGCGAGCACGGGGAATTGCACTTTATTAATTCACGTGCAGTTGTACTGAGACTCCAATTGAATGATTGATTAGCAATCGAGTCTCGGTACAGCTGCATAAAAGCAGCATGTTTTCACTCACTCAGGGCTGTGTGTTCGGTGAGTGGAGAATGGGTGTGGAGAGGAGAGAATTAAAAACAAGAAAACTAAACAAAGTAAATATATAACCGTTGTTTTGACTCACCATGTTTGTCTGTTAGTCCACTGTTTGTTTAAGTGTTAGTCCGTTTTGTTTGTCTGTTTATTTTGGCCTCACGTGGCGTGTGCTGTTTTTGTTACAACCTTTTTATTTACTGTCTGTTCATTTATTAAATGCTAAGTGCAAGGAAGTGCTCAGCTTCCCCAAAACTCCACATTTCTGTTTATTTTGTGTTGGTTCCTGTTTCTGGTCTGACGTCACCCACTGCAGCTGTCTTTGTGACAGTCTGCCACTTTCAATACTGATCATGCAGCATGTGCCTGCCGCTTTCAACACTGATTATGCAGCATGTGTCTGCCTCTTTCAACACTGATCATGCAGCATGTGTCTGCCTCTTTCAGCTCTGATCATGCAGCATGTGTCTGCCTCTTTCAACTCTGATCATGCAGCATGTGTCTGCCTCTTTCAGCTCTGATCATGCAGCATGTGTCTGCCTCTTTCAACTCTGATCATGCAGCATGTGTCTGCCTCTTTCAACACTGATCATCTCTTAATTATTCATAGGTTGCAATCTGTTTGTCTTCTCAAGCTTAGTTCATTGATAATTTGTGTCACATCTGAATGATGGGACTTGCAGAATATCATTTTTTTGAGATCAATCAGTATTACATGGTCTATCAGCCGATTTGCCTCTGGGGTCCATGTAAAAGTCACGCAACTCATGATGTACTTGACCTCAATGGGAAAACTGGTTGAATCTGATAGATCTAAAAACCATTTATACTGCGTCCCAATCCATTGTTCCTTTCCAGTTGTGTAATACAACCTCATCTAATAATCAGTGCTGAGTAGATGTCTATGCTTAGCTCATATATGGAACTGGTGACTTCATTAAAAATTAATTTGGATAACATTTACATATAATTTAATTAGTCCATCCAACACAGTTAACGGTGCCCTCTGAAACTCTGGTGTGCTAATCCCCTAATCATCAGCAGTGGCTTATCCTGAGGGGTCACAGAGGGGTCACAGGTTCAATCAATCCTGAAGTCTGGTAGACAAACATTCTGGCTTGATCAGTTTAATTATATTTTGAAAGCTGGTAAAAATATCTGCTTGTGATAGGTGTTCCTGATGGATTTATTTATGTATTTATTTATATATTTTAAAACGACGAACACTATCCACAAGGACATGTATTTATCTATTTATTTATTTATTTTTATTTACTTATTATCAATACATTGAAAATTGTTTGTCATTGCATTTTTGCTTATTTTAATATTTCTAAAGTATTTATAATCTTGTATTAAAGATTTAAAAGCTTGTGGTACACATTGTGTCTGCTTGTCAGCGATTCTGTATTTTATGGCACCATTAGCTCAAATTGACAATACTTTAATCTGCTATAGATCTTTTTATTAGGGATTCCACACTGGAAGTGTAAAAGGAAGATGGATTTCCTGTACATGTAAGGCAGTTCCTAACCTATTACTTCAAACCAGAAAAAAACATGCAGAGTACAAAGCATCTTCTGTAGTCTAATCTGTAGGCATTGACCTTTTGAATTTAACTAATTAGCTCATTCTAGTTTTACTTTGCTGAGCCCCACTGGGAAGGTGCAATGTCCCTTTAATCTCTTGGTAAGGGCCCCATTTAAAGCTAGCTCCTGGAGATTGGTGCACAGAGAACCATTAAACCACAGCTTTATCTGTTTTGCCTCTGGGCTCTATCCACCAAACCTCAGACTAACTGTACGTACACATGTCAAAAATGTATTTATCCAAGAATGCCTAAGGAAATAAAAATATGTAAACCTTGTTTGAGTCATTTTCAGCAAATAGCAATATAATTTGTTCACTTCCTGTGCTGTAGGTCACATGCTTATAGATTCACCAGGGTACAGTCAGGGTGTATTTAATTGATCTACATGAGGCAGGTCTGTTGTAAATATGCCATTGTTTAAATCATTTATAAAGTCAGCATTTGTCATTGAACTTAAGTTTCTTTTAGTATTTGTAAATTAATCATTACTGAGTGATTATAGTTGTGGATGATTCTATTTCTAGTATGTAATATTTTAATCTGTGCATCTCTAGCGTGTGCAGTCCTAGATATGGAAGAAACTATGTCTACTGTGCATCCGTGTCATTCAAATCTATCCAAATCTCTTAGCTCGGTTTTATCTTCCTTGGTGAAACTCAATTACACTAGGGAGATGCAACTTGTATACATTGCAGAATAGATGCCAGTAAACCTGTGAGCATCATAGTGCCCGTGTTTTTGTCCACTCTTGTAAATTATAATTCTCTCTTGAATCACATTATGTAACCGATGGATCATCAGTGTGACTGTGCTATTCTAATTGGGGATGGGTTGTTTCATTTTCCATCTGCTTAGCACTTTTCTCTATTAGCAGTTTGAATATGCTTCGGGGAAAGAGATGCCTCTGGGGTACAGCTGCCTTGGAGATGGAGAAGCTTAGATTGATTGCTGGGGAGAAGGAGAGAAATTACATCTTTAATTTCACCTTGGAGTCGTAGATTTCATTGAAGCATGTAGTATCATAGCACCTAACCATGAGGAGAGAGGGACAATGGAGGAAGAAGAATGTGTTTGTCAGTCTTTTAATGTCTGGAAAAAGTTTTAAACCTTACATGAAACTTTTAACTTGCCCTTTATTCCTTTATTTTGTTTCTGAAAGTGCTCTTACACAGCAAGATTTTTTTTTTAAACCTGAACACTCCAAATTCTATTTCGAAAAAAAAAAAAAAAGTGTAAGGAATTGGTAACATGTTACTAACAAAAATCCTTTTGTAACAAAGATGTTTTAGAGGTATTAGAGAAAGCAGTCGTACATCCTTAGTATGTACAGTGCCGAGAAAAAGTTTATGAACCCCTTAGAATTTTCACATATTTCAAACCTAAAATGTTATTAGATCTTAATAATAGATAAAGATAACCTGATTAAACAAATAACACAAAAACATGACACTTTTTCAACATTTATTTATCCACAAATGATTCAACATTCAATATCCATGTGTGAAAAAGTATGTGAACCTTTAGATTCAGTAACTGGTGGCACCCCCTTGAGCAGCAATGACTTCAACTAAACATTTCCTGTAACTGTTGGTCAGTCTCTCACACTTGTTTTGAGGAATTTTGGCCCATTCCTTCTTACAGAACTGCTTCAACTTGGTGACATTTGATGGCTTCCTTGTATGGACAGCTCGCTTCAGGTCCTGCCACAACATTTCAGTGGGGTTTAGGTCCGGACTTTGCCTAGGCCATTCTAAAACACGGAATTTCTTCTTCTGCAGCCATTCTTTTGTAGATCTGCTTGTATGTTTAGGATCATTGTCTTGCTGGGTGACCCACTTTCGGTTCAGCTTCAGCTCACGGATGGATCCTGAGGCAGCAAAGCAGCCCCAAACCATCACACTCCCCCCACAATGCTTGATGGTTGGGATGAGGTTCTTCTGTTCGAACGCAGTGTTTGGTTTTTGCCAAACATAACATTTCTTGTTGAGGCCTAAAAGTTCTACCTTTGACTCGTCTGTCCAGAGAACATTGTTACAGAAGCCTTGTGGATCATTTATGTGCTCTTTTTGGTGAACTTCAGATGGGCAGCAATGTTCTTTTTGGAGACCAGTGGTTTCCTCCTGGCTATCCTTCCATGAACGCCATTCTTGTTCAGTCTTTATGATAGTTGAGTCATGAACACTCACATAGCCAAGGCGAGAGTGGCCTGCAGATCCTTGGGTTAACAATTTTTTTTTTCTCTGCATTGTATATATGTATGTATGTGTGTATGTATGTACAGTGCTCACCCTTTATAATGCACTCCGTTATAGTGCGGAATCGGTTGTAACACGGTAGGGTCATGGCCCCTATTTGCTCAATAATGCCATTACAGTAGCCCTTTTATACATGTTATAATACAGAACACAAATAGCACAGTCTTGTAATTATGGCTCCTCACTATAGCGTTATAAAGGTTGAGCACTGTATGTATGTATGTGGTGAGATGCCCCGTCCCTGTGAGTACTTTATGTTTTATGTGGTGTGTTATTGTTGGTGTGTATGTATTGGTGCACAGGGTATAAGGAGGGCTGTGTAGCACGAGTGATTTACAATGTATATGTGTATTTAAGCACAGGGATTGCACAATCACTTCACATGCTAGTAAAATGTGTAGTAGTATGTGGGTACGAGGATTGCACAAATTAGTTCACGTGCTGGGGTTCAAGTGAATGATTAATTTGCAATTGAATCCCAGCACAGCTGTATATATATAGAGGCACAAATCACTCTGGGTTGGGTGTTCAGTGTGGTGAGAACGGGAGAGAAAGTTGAGAGTAAGCTTTTAAAGCAAATAATTACAATTGCTATTCATGCTGGTTTTACACTAGCTTGATACTTATTTTATTTAGTATTTCTCCAGTCTTTGTTCTGTCTGTCTGTTTTGGCCATCGTGCCGTTTTCTTTTGTGTGCAGTGTTTTGTTTTGTTAAACCTTTTGATTTGCAATAAACTGGCGCAACAGCGCATTTACTCATAGTGCTGTTGTCATTTCCTTTAAATGTTTCCCTATATCTGGAAAACCCCTTATCTACAGCAGAAGAAACAGGGGACCAATGCTGGAAAGAAACCCTTAGCAATTCTTTGATATTGATAGGTTAGGGCAGTGGTTTTTGAACTAGGGTACGCAGACACCTGGGGGTATGCAAGTTCTCTTCAGGGGGTACGTGAGAAATATCCTTTAATGGCAGACAATGCATTTGTTTTACCTCATTTTAGTATTTTGTGACTTATCAATCGAATCATCAATGTTAAATCTCCTTTCAAATAAAACCACAGCCGTACTGGTGTACTTTCCTTTCTGTTAGGCGAGGTTAACTCACAACACAACCAACCGGCTGCTGAGAGTGAAGGAGCGTTGAGCGCAGCAGGTATGGCTAATTTACACATTTAACTAGCAGTGTGGTGCTACTGCAGTCTGTAGGCTAATAAAGCAACAACTTAAAGATTGTCATTGAATGATGTTACTGCTTTTAAAAATGTGTAGTATTTACTAGGTAAGACTACTTTCTGGGGTTTTAATGTCCTGAGTTAGTAGTTTAATCAGTTCAGTGTGTTATCTACATTTATGTCTTTGCATAACAGTTATCGAGTTGAGCAGGCAGCTGGACCGTCCTGCTTAGACAGTCAGATCACTCACTCGATCTGCGCTGGAGCTGGAGCGACACGACTGTTATCTTTATTTGCAATGCGTGTATGTGTTTTTTCATTATTAATTAATTCATTGAAGAACTCTTTTGTCGTGTGAGTGTGTTACCCTACGCCTCCATACCGGTAACTAATAATAAAAGCAAAAGCACAATATTTTTATTATTATTACAAAATGGAATCCCAGGAGTTAAAAAAAAAAAAAAAAAAAAGAAATCAAAAGTGTCCGGAATTGGATTCCCTGCTCCATACCTATCGTATGTTCATATCATACGAGTGCCCAGCAACAAGCTTTCATTGTCTTACAGCTGATTAACACGAACAGACTGCTGCACTAATCACTTTAACATGAAGCATTTCTGACTGTATGATATAAATATCTCCTTTCTACTGTCAACCACTTAGTTTTTGGAAATATTAACTTCAAAACAGTGTACTTATTGTTGCTAGATCAGATACCACAAAAGACACACATAGCATTACATTACTTTGTCCCTGCTCAAGTGTTCAAAGATTCAATTCGAGTTTAATTAAATGAAATGTTTTTATGCAAATTGCCCCATCTGTTTATTCTCGAAACTGCACTTGTTGGAAGAAATGCATGACTTTTGTTGACAATTGCTTTCTGATTTTGTTTAAAATGGGAACCTTAATTTTGTTTTTCAGAAGCATACCATTTTTTGACTCCTAATTTGGACTTGTTTTGGCATACTTATTGGAGTCTGGATTTTGAAATAATTTTACTTAGCATTTTTAGTTGGTGCATTTGCACCATCTTTAATTTATTTTATTTCGTTTGTTTTCAACAGCAGTTTTCCATTTACAGTACTTACAGTACTTGGCTGAACAGTAACCCCTCCTCCTTCCATGTGTGCCTTCTGAGCCAGATAATCAATACGCTTTTTTTAAATGGCCCGCTTAAAGTTTTCGAGTCTTCAAATCCTAATGGTTCATTTTTAAATACAGAATTACATACCCTATGTGTATAGCAGCATTATTTGATAACCAGGGCTTAGTTTTACTGAGACCTGTCCTGCAACACATGACAAATGTGAAACCGAAATACAGTGTAGGCTTGCAGTTTATTTGTCTTCATTCTAAGCCATTATCAACTTCTGGTGTCTAGAGTTAAGAGGTTTTGCAAGTACTTAATCTAGTAATTAGAAAAGCCCACATTTTTCCTGTTTTCATAGGTATATTATGACCCTATCTCAGAGGGGGGTATGCAGTACACGATTATTTGGAAAGGGGGTACAGGGTCTAAAAAGTCTGAAAAGCACTGGGTTAGGGGAATAAAACTACATTTGGCGCTAAAAGGGGGTTTGTCAAAGTGATGTGCGTTTGCAAATGACTATGCAACCAAATCAACTGCATTGAGCCTGTTTTCCTACACCACTATAATGGTGTTTACACATTTTCAAATCAATCCCTCCCAAGCTTTCACAGATACAAACTGCAAACAGACATCAACCCATACAATAGAACGTATAAAGTTTCTGTTTAGTTTTACTACATGTCCTACAGTACCATTGACAGCTGGTTTCCGGGACCATATTTAAGGTAGTTCAGTGTGCATGCTAACTCGTAATCCTAACCAGTCTGATTCTCATGGGAATAAACAGAACTAACTTCAGAGCGGTTTTAACACAGTCCCCGTGGCATAAAGCATCATTTATTTAAAGATGGAGTGCAATAAACATTCTGTACATTTCCTGAAAATTTCATTTACCTTCATTACTTATAAAGTGGAAAAAAGGCAAACTTGTGGTTAGACCATTTTCAAAAACCTTCAGGAAGAGCGCACGTGCGTGACGTCACACCAGGACATTCACTGCTGCAAACAAATCCAGTAGATGGAGGACAGAAGTAAAAGTGATGTTACTGGTTCAGATGTTTTAGCATCTTAAATCAAACAGATCAGAAATGTTGGTCTTGTGCTTCGTTTATATTGGCTTAACAATGTAAAAAAAAAAACCTATACATTTGCACTTCTCTCTCATCCGTAGTTTGTTGATGGTAGAGTAGAGTAGTTTTTTTTGTATCCATTTCAGAGTTTTTCATTTGAATTTGTGAGAGTGAAACAAACTTTATTCATAGTACAGGAATGTGACAGAGACAGAATGATTTTTGGTGACAAAAATCTCCCTCCCGACCTGTGAGGGCTCTGTGTAAAGAGAACAGAGTGCCCTGGACTGGATGGCAAGACAATTCATTCCCAGAGTTAGGCAGAAGTCGGCCATCTAGAAAGGGGACGGAGCTACGGTACACTAAATCATCGACCCAGAAGGGAAACGATGTAGCAGCCGCAGATTGGAGGAGCGGTTGCAATTGTTAACCAAGGGGTCATGATTGACAGTATATAAGAGGACGTAGCAAAGTGATCTGTTACTTTGTATGGATAACGCAAAACCGGAAGGAGAACTGTATTGTAATATTGAGTGTTTTGTTTGTTTTGTCCTGTCTAAAAATTGTTTGTTTGTTGTTATTAGATGGCTAACATGATCCGGAGCTTTCGCTAAAGGCCAGCACCACACCTGTATAATATTTCACTTGTGTCAAGATTACTGACTGTTGTCATTATTGTTTACTGTTTTGTTATCTGACTTTGGATTAGAAAAATAAACCTGGATGGATCACGCTTCACTAGTGGCGCTGCTGGAGACGCTGGACAGCAGACGGTAGGTCGAGGAAAGACATTGAGAGGAAAGGTACACGGCACTGATCGAGAGGGTCGGTCTGGTGATACCGTGACCTGTGATGATGGCGCCAAAGGCAAGGGCGCAGAAAATGCTGAAGTCTTCCAGTATGACCTGGTAAAAGGGAGCATTAATGAGACAAGGCTGGGGTCTGGTGGGAAAATGCTCGAATGGTTACAAATGCCAATCAAATGGAGTTGGTACACAGTAAGACCAAGAGGGCTAGGTTACTGGGCCATCCGGGGCAGAGGCTACTCCAACCCCTCTCAGTATACTGGACTAGTGGGCCTTGAGCGCGGACTTAGTATGGGCCCAAAGCAATGACCCACACTGGTGCACGCTCAAGAACAGGTGGGAGAATGCTCGAATGGTTACAAATGCCAATCAAATGGAGTTGGTACACAGTAAGACCAAGAGGGCTAGGTTACTGGGCCATCCGGGGCAGAGGCTACTCCAACCCCTCTCAGTACTGGACGCCGTAGGATTTGCCTCGAGCACTACCGGTAGGCCCCGTTAGAAAAAACCCGGGCCATCCGGGGCAGATGTCCTCCCACCCTTCCATCATTCTACAAGAACAAAAAAAGTGGATGGCCTTTAGCGCTTCCCGTAAGAGGTGATTCGGCCTATAGGAAATGTGAATTATGAAATTAGGACAGGAAATTTATCATCTAAAGCCTGGCAGACAAGTGAGGCCTTATGTATAAGCCCCAAGTGAAGTAAAAGATGATGTAGGCCCCCTGTCATGTGAAATTCTACGAGGAAAAATTACACTGTCTGTCAAAGTTCCTTTGTGAGATCGCCTATAGAAATGTGAATTATGAAAAAAACTTTAACCAGCGTGTTGACAGCTTCTTTAAAGATTGCTTTGAATCACCTGCGCAGAATAAATTATGAAATGTTGAAATTAGACAGGAAATTTATCATCTAAAGCCCTGGCAGACAAGTGAGGCCTTATTTATAGCCCCAAGTGAAGTAAAAGATGATGTAGGCCCCTGTCTAGAAACCCTAGCACTAAAAAACTTTTCTTGTTGTTACTGCTTCTTGTAAAGTGCTTTGTGATGGTGGTCCACTATGAATGCGCTATATAAAATAAAGATTGGTAAAGACATGTCTGATGCTAACATTAAAGAAGACGAGGTTCAGTAGTACAGTTAGTTTTTTTTTAATTGTATTGTTTCAGTGCTGTACAGACGTTATATGTCATTATCCGTTCCTCTCCAGTTTCTCTGAGATACGAATGTACCAGATTTACATCTTTTTTTCTTAACGTATTCTCATTTTGTTGATCATTAATGAACATTTCTGTACTGTGGGTGTTATTGAGTGATTGAAAATGATACATTTTGTGTTTGAATTCAAAGTGATGGTCTTGAGGAGTCACATGGGTCAAAGTTCAAGTATATTTTCCTCTAGAATAACTGCCAGGCAGTGCATAGCTGACAACAGATATTAGTAAAATAAATATGACCATTATAGGATTTATGATACAGCCCAGTTTTTTGTGTTTGCTTAATTCTTCACAGATGCCCAAAGTTATATTTTAGGTGTTAGCTACTTGTGATTACAGTGAATTACACTGAAGATAATGGCCTGTATTAGGAGGTAGTGTGGTTCAGGGGTCCCAGGGTGCAGTGTTTGAGAACACCGAGAGTGGTTCAGGGGTCCCAGTATGCAGTGTTTGAGAACACCCTGTGGTTCAGGGGTCTCAGGGTGCACCATGAGTGGTTCAGGGGTCTGTTTCTCCAACATTGAAAGTTTGCTCTGAATCTGCTTTGAGTTTCCATTAGGCTTGTCAGGTACATTGCCGGTCTGACCAGCCGTCATCATTCCATTCGAATCATATGACAGTGTGACCTTTCACCTCTGCCAGCCCCACCTCCTGTCTGTATAAATACAGAGTAGCTGGGATGGCAGAGTTGAAAGGTCACACTGTTACATGAAGTCTGCTCAGTCATGACTGTTTATATTTTCAGAATAATTAGAGAATGATGATGAACCAATCCTGGAGCAACAAGACCCAGAACCACTCACAGTATTGCAAACACCATACAATAGCAAGTGGAATGTACAAAGGGACATTAAAATGACTTTTGAGGAGACTTGCTCATTGCCGTGCTGCAGACCGAATCTGCCACAGACTCTACAAGGTGCTGCAAGGTTCATCCAATCAGACATTCATCCAGACTTGATAAGCCTCCTCTGTCTGTCAGTAACTGCAGCCACAGCTGTCTCTCTCATGACCACTTTCCCTTCGTGCCTCTTTTCAATGCGGTTAGATCTTTCCCCATTTCTGGTAGACTGTTTGCAGTTGTGTTGGGTGTGTCTCCCCCCCCCCCCCCCCAGCTTTACTGTGCCGCAGGGATCACATCACATCACATCACACAATCTCAACCACAAGAGCACAGGCAGAGAAATGAGAGTGAGAGGGAGACTCAACCACAAGATCACATGCAGAGGAATGAGAGTGAAACAACTCAACCACAAGAGCATGGGTAGAGGAACGAGAGTGAGACAACTCAACCACAAGAGCACGGGTAGAGGAACGAGAGTGAGACAACTCAACCACAAGAGCACGGGTAGAGGAACGAGAGTGAGACAACTCAACCACAAGAGCATGAATAGGGACATGAGAGTGAGACAACTCATCCACAAGAGCACAGGTAGATGAATGAGAGTGAGACAACTCAACCACAAGAGCACGGGCAGGGGAATGAGAGTGAGACAACTCAACCACAAGAGCACGGGTAGAGGAATGAGAGTGAGACAACTCAACCACAAGAGCACGGGCAGGGGAATGAGAGTGAGACAACTCAACCACAAGAGCACGGGTAGAGGAACAAGAGTGAGACAACTCAACCACAAGAGCACGGGCAGGGGAATGAGAGTGAGACAACTCAACCACAACAGCACAGACAGAAGAATGAGAGTGAGACAACTCAACTACTAGATCACGGGTAGAGTAATGAGAGTGAGACAACTCAACCACAAGAGCACGGGGTGAGGAATTCTCCAGGTTAACACCTGCTCTAGGCTGGGTGGGACAGGCCTCAGTGGGGTTGAAATAGAAGAAAGCGAAATGTGAACTGCATGGATGGCAGCTTTATGATTAACATCTTGTTTTTGACATTGCTAAAAGCCTGTGAAGGGAGCTGAGACACTGACATGCAGTAAGACTTGCTGCTGAACCTTTCAGAGCAGCTTCAGCCTGTCAGCACCTTGCCAGAAAAGGTTTCTGTTTTGTTCTGGCTGCCATGTTGCAAAACTTCATCTGGTTGGGTCTATCCAAGTTCAAACATGAGTGGCCCCTGTATAAACTCACTGCTCCATTGCTGATTGTTCTTCACTATCTCAATGCAATTAGAGCAGGTGGGGTTAGCACACTGTTACATGATTTAAAAAGCCTGTTTAGTGCCAGCAATTAGGATTGTCCAGAAAAGCTGACAGCAACCAGCGTCAGAGAAAATTATAATAACTCAAGAAGTAACACTATTCATAAATAATGCCATCAAATAGACCATCAAATATAATTTTAACACCATCAAATAGAAAGTGAAATGTAATTGTAATGTATTTTATTATTAAGCTACAGTAATCTGACCATTACATGCTTATTTTCACTGGCCAGCTAAAAAGAGAAAACAATGTTTAGGGGTCTGTTTTCCTGTGCTATATGATCCATATCTCTGGGTTTGATTGTGCCTCTGGTACAGTAAATCAGAAAGACAGACGCTACCTGGATCGAGACCTTCATCTTTCACAATATTTCAGCTTTTCTGTGTTTGAGCAATTGACGTTGCTTTGATCACTCTTTAATTCCACAATCATAGTATCTGAGCAAAAAGAAAAAGTATGCTAAGTACTAGTAAATAAGTTAATTAACTAAATTATCAAAGGGCAGTTGAAGAGGTCTCAGTGTGAAGGTTTCTTCTAAAAATGAACCAGATTTTATTGCTGTTTTTTAAAAGATTTTGATTATTTATAAGCTCACAGTCCCTCGCCATTGCTCTTCTGGAATCTAAATGACTACACTAGTATTTAATTTAAATGGCCACACTAGTATCTAATCTAAATGACTACACTAGTATCTAATCTAAATGACTACACTAGTATCTAATTTAAATGGCCACACTAGTGTCTAATCTAAATGGCTACACTAGTATCTAATCTAAATGGCTACACTAGTATCAAATACAGTGTAGTATATACTCTGCGGCTCTTTGACCCGCTGCTCATCGGTATTACTCTTTTAATCACAAAGGTTGAGCAGCTCTATGATACATTATATGTTTTTTTGTTCCATCTCTGTTACCTAATGTGAAAATGATCCTCAAGTGTTAACTTTCTCAGAAACATGTTATGTAATGGCTTGCACTTCAAGCCTTTATAAAAGCGCTATGAACAACAGCAGTGTTCAGCAGCCTCTTTTACTTTCAAACTCCCAGAACTGATTCTGTAAAATAGATGTCCTTTTATTTTCTTCCTCCATTTCTAAAAATCCTTTCATGTGTGCCTGGAGATATCTCATAAACATTTGTATCTATTCAGCAATCGGATTCACGAAGAATTGCTACTAATAGGTTATGCTAAATGGATGGGGTTGAGAAAAAGCGTACACTTCTATAGTTCTTTTATTCAAAAGTTTCTGCAAAGAGCTGAGTGTGTTTGGAAGTTTGCTGTGCAACCTGTCAGACAGAATCTGCCTTTGCTTTGATGAAGGGACTGCTTTTGCAGTACTTGGGGTTGTAATTAAACTGGAAAGTATGGCACTGTCGTACATGAGAGCTACCAGTAAGAGAGCTATGAGAAAGATAAAAACATTGATAAGCAACAGTATGTACAGACTAGTGTACAATAAATACTAGTGTGTAATAAATAGTTGACTGTAATTTGAGTAACTGTTATTTAGGTAAGCAAATGAGGTGTTAGTATCATGGTAAAGTATATTAAGATGACTGGTTTACATTTACATGGTAAAAATGTAAGTTTGATATACTGTCAGATGGATGTAGAGTCAAGGAAACACAAAATAACTTTAAGTTTAATCAGTTTTACAGATCTTTGCATAAAGGTGACTGTGGCAAAGCGTAAGCCTTGCACAATGGAATATGTAGTTTATTGTATGTTTTTGTGTTAATTGTTAATATTGATTTAATTGTTTAGCTGCTGTGGCGCTCCGCTGAGGATGATTACCCGTCTGCGTGGAGCAGCAGCTGAAAGCAATCAGCTGTTCCCGCAGGCGGGTGGGCGTGTCTCAGCGGAGCGTCAGTATAAACGCATGGCGATCGCTGTGATAGGGGCTGCTGCAAGGCCTGCCGTTTTCACGGCACCTTTTGAGTTATAGTTTGGGGTATTGTGTTTTATTTTGCACTTTTTGTACAGTTTGTTGTATTAGTCCTCTGTGCGTTACCATCGCTGGTAACGTCACATGACCGCCTTTATTTTACTTTCATTTTCTGTTTGTTGTTAATAAATCCTGGGCGCCTGTGCCGGCGTTTCAACACCACCTCAGTCTCTCTGTATGCTTGAACAGCGGCTACCCACACGTGTGACCCGAGGAAGACCCTGTCACAGTGACATACAGATGGAAAAATGTATGGACAAAAATACCAGCATCTAATACTCTCAAAAATGTATACTAAGTAATGTTAAAGTTTCATTACAATTTGATGTAAAAAAAAATGTAATACATCTACGTTCACAATATGTTAATACATTTTAATTTCCTGATAATCGGAACGATTCAAATGCCCTTTCATGCAGTTAATTTTCAATTTCTATTTTTTTTTTTTGAAGTTGAAGGTGTGTAGGTGGTGCAGTAGTTAAACACTAGCCTTTCACTTCTGGATGCTTGGCTTGGAGTTAGTCTTGAGCCACAGCTAAATTGAGTTTGGTAGTCTGAGGTTTCAACTTAAAGTGCATCCAAGCTAGACTTGCTACTGTTTGTCTTAAAAAACATGGAATGATTTTACATAACTCCCAAATGAACTGATCCTGAGCTCTGGAGTACGTTCCAAAATGAGTCATGCGTGAAGGCAAGTACAGCACAATGAAAGCACTGTGAACCAGTATCAACATTGCACTCGCTCTGCTTCCTGTGTAATCATCCCACCCATGCAGCTTGGTTTCTAGCAAGTCAAGTTGCATTGCATGTGCTCTCAGCATCTGTAGTCAAATTATTTGGTATTGCACTGAACATTCGGATCTAGTTTTTTGTGACAGGCAACAATGAGGGATTAATGCATTAACTAGTGAATACTGAATTAAAAGGGTATTGAGTGTGAAAACAATATTAATTCATTGACAGTAGTTCAAGTCATACAACCAGCACCATTTTCATCAGAGGGCAGAAACAATGATAAAACTACTAGTGGTCAAGATACAGGTAATAAGGACAGTACTCTGCTTTGGTGGTCTGCTGCATTATTCACCGTGTATTAATACATCGTGCCATATGAAGGCACCAAAAGATGGGCCCGAGATTCAAGGAATATTCATAGGGACCACAAGGGCCCTATAGCTGTTATCAGATGAGAACCTTTTTTCACCAAAGTAGCACTTCCAAGAGGCATGACTTTATAAGAAGATCTGTGCAATACACATATTGACTACTTCTTGATACAAAGTACCTGGAGAAAAGTGTCATGAATGGGAGACACTTACAGGGTTTTTAAATTAAGCCAACAGTTATTTAAGATTATTTTCAGGTATTATCACTCAGTCCATTTTTTGTCATATTATCATATTGTAAGGCGACATATAGTATATACCAACTATACATATGCACCAAAAAAAAGCGCATTCCTTCCTCTAGAATGTATGCCTTTAAAAGGTTTAATTAGTCTTATCACTTATTTAACAATGTGTCCTGGTTTTGAGCTTTGAAAATCTCTTCATCCTATCTATAGCAGCTGCAACATTGTTTACCATCAGGAGTTTAAGGATGATTTAATCACGCAGCAGTTCCCTAGTTAGATGATGAGCTTATAATATCTCTTTAGCCAAATAAGCAAGCATGGTAATTTAAGACATTACCAGTAGCATTACCATTGAGTTTTGTACTAAAGCATGGTCAGCTGTTGCAGGGAAAACTTTATTTCTCAAACTCACCATCCAATTTAAGACTCTTGCTCTTGCCTATTGCTCTATTCCTCATACTGCCCAATCCCTTGCGTCTCTTTATATTCCCTCTCGCTCTCTCCATTCATCCTCTAGTGGCCGACTGTTATGCTTTCTCTTCACTCTCTTCCCCCCGTGCTCGCTCCTTCTCTTCACTCTCTTTCCTCCCGTGCACGCTCCTTCTCTTCACTCTCCTTCCTCCCGTGCTCGCTCCTTCTCTTCACTCTCTTTCCTCCCGTGCATGCTCCTTCTCTTCACTCTCCTTCCTCCCGTGCTCGCTCCTTCTCTTCACTCTCCTTCCTCCCGTGCACGCTCCTTCTCTTCACTCTCCTTCCTCCCGTGCTCGCTCCTTCTCTTCACTCTCTTTCCTCCCGTGCACGCTCCTTCTCTTCACTCTCCTTCCTCCCGTGCTCGCTCCTTCTCTTCACTCTCCTTCCTCCCGTGCTCGCTCCTTCTCTTCACTCTCCTTCCTCCCGTGCTCGCTCCTTCTCTTCACTCTCCTTCCTCCCGTGCTCGCTCCTTCTCTTCACTCTCCTTCCTCCCATGCTCGCTCCTTCTCTTCACTCTCCTTCCTCCCGTGCTCGCTCCTTCTCTTCACTCTCCTTCCTCCAGTGCTCGCTCCTTCTCTTCACTCTCCTTCCTCCCGTGCTCGCTCCTTCTCTTCACTCTCCTTCCTCCCGTGCTCGCTCCTTCTCTTCACTCTCCTTCCTCCCGTGCTGCTCCTTCTCTTCACTCTCCTTCCTCCCGTGCTCGCTCCTTCTCTTCACTCTCCTTCCTCCCGTGCTCGCTCCTTCTCTTCACTCTCCTTCCTCCCGTGCTCGCTCCTTCTCTTCACTCTCCTTCCTCCTGTGCTCGCTCCTTCTCTTCACTCTCTTTCCTCCCGTGCTGCTCCTTCTCTTCACTCTCTTTCCTCCCATGCTCGCTCCTTCTCTTCACTCTCCTTCCTCCCGTGCACGCTCCTTCTCTTCACTCTCCTTCCTCCCGTGCTGCTCCTTCTCTTCACTCTCCTTCCTCCCGTGCTGCTCCTTCTCTTCACTCTCCTTCCTCCCGTGCTGCTCCTTCTCTTCACTCTCCTTCCTCCCGTGCTGCTCCTTCTCTTCACTCTCTTTCCTTCCGTGCTCGCTCCTTCTCTTCACTCTCTTTCCTCCCGTGCACACTCCTTCTCTTCACTCTCCTTCCTCCCGTGCTGCTCCTTCTCTTCACTCTCTTTCCTCCCGTGCACGCTCCTTCTCTTCACTCTCCTTTCTCCCGTGCACATTCCTTCTCTTCACTCTCCTTCCTCCCGTGCTCGCTCCTTCTCTTCACTCTCTTTCCTCCCGTGCTGTTCCTTCTCTTCACTCTCTTTCCTCCAGTGCTCGCTCCTTCTCTTCCCGTGCCCACCTGTGGTGGAACCAGATACCGCTTATCCTCAGGACTGTTCAGTCTTTTACTGCTTTTTGTCATCTTCTCAAAATCCACTTATTCAACCTATTATTATTTCCTTTATATATTTTTGTATATATTGTATATGTGTGTTTTCTTAGTGTACTAAATATTTAGAGAATTAATAATGAAATGTACTGCAGCTTACTTGACTGCTGTAAAATAAACTGCCATTCACTAAATGTAGCTCTCGGATTGTGATAATGAAAATATCTAAAATATATGACAATGTGCTTGCAATGGTGTATTTAATATTGAAAACAGAAGAACAAACATGCTGCAACTTAAACTTGTTTTTATTAAACAAATAAACGCTAACATATAATCATTAGAGCTGTCTGTGTTACAGTACATGTTGTCAGATCATGACTTGACTAATTCTGAGCATGGGAGCAATTAACAATTAACAATTAAAGATGCCGTCACCAGTTCCACACACATTTCAGCCAGTCTTGTATTGCAGGGGCCTTGATGCTCCAAAAGTAAATGTTTCTACTTGTTGATCTTGCCTTGTGACAAATGCTGAAATAAAATTCCTTCCTTGCACTAATGCAGTACTTTGTCAGACGCTACAAGCAGATCACTACTATACTAGCACATGCTTAAACCATCCACAATTGCACCAGAATGCACCATTTGAATCCCTTTTTTCAAAAGCAGGAGGGGACCCCCCCCCCTCCTACACTGCCACCAATCGTCCCTACACGCTATGATGTGGTCAGTGCCCCCGCTACCTTGTAACTAATTGAAAACCCTGCACTTGCTGAGGATTCCACTTATCCCTAAATAGACATGTTGCACTATTCTGAAAGCATAGTGCAGCAGACATTATTGAAACCTTTTTGGTGAGGCAGTAAAAGCAAATACTTCACTTTTGTATTTGATTTCATTTTTAATGCAGTGCTTTCCATGTGCCTGATATGCCATAATTGCAGCACGGTAAAATGCATATGACATGTTGAGTCCAATGATTCATTCGAACAACCGCTATACTAAATATATCCCAGTCACATTGTTCTGCATATTCAAAATTCATAGTCTAAAATAAAAGCATGAACCGATCAAGATGAATAAATAATGATAGAAAATTATTTTAAAAATCTTGGCTAGAACTAATATCAGCAAACATACAAAAGTGCAAGAAAAACAATACTGAGGAAATCAATGAGCTGTCAGCTTTCAATTTGAAATACAGCACTATTTACAAATCATCCTTTGTTTATCTGTATTAAACCGGGCAGGCATCAGAACAGGGTAGTCAGTAGCACAGAGCGAGGTACATTGTGTATGGTAATGTGAAACAACAAGAAACAGCACATGTTAAAGTGCATGCAATACTGCATCAATGAGGCGGTGAGACACAGGTTAAAATGAGAGCAGGCTCCTGTTTCTAGTGCCAGAAATCGTCTGTTCTCACTCAGTGACACGTGTTGTACCTGGATCATTCTCTGTTATAGGGGTACCAAATCAATAACCAAATGGATATCCAGGGTGACTTGCAAACAGATGTTTATAAAGAAAAAATACTTTTAATTCACGACCTTATTTTTGGAGCAAAATAAACCATGAACAAATGCATACGTTATAGATGTCTTTCACTTTTTTATTTTTCTCCGAGCTATGGCTGGGTTACACCTTTAAAATTAGATTTGAGAAAACAAACTTTCACAATTCCAGAAATACAAATGAACACTTTTAAAAAATCTCTTGTGTTTGTAATGATCTTACCTCTCTTCAGACCTTGCTTACATCAGTCATTTTTAAAGCTTAATTGGCAAATGCAATTTTTAGACTCGGTATTACAACAGACAGGCTTTTAAATACTCCTACTGTATAGTGGAGAACGATTCGCCCGTCATAAAGAGGTGCATGTGTTCATATCAAGCTGCTGAAGAGCACTGTAAAGTATTTCAATCTTGGGACGTGTCATAACGAACATGAGTGCAAGTTCTGGCTTCTGTTGTAAACAGACTATTTCAAAATGGGGTCATGCCTTTAGAAAAGGTCATGCCTTTAGAAAATGACATAAAGGATGTAATATTGCTCGGAATGATATGTGCGTTCAATCAGCAGCCTCAATCGATCAGCTTCATTATCATGGTAACTTGTAATCTTGTAAAACACTTGTGTGCTCTTCCTGTATGTTTGGAATAGGCCTGTTTTTTCTAGAGGTGAAATTGCTTGAATCAACTAAACACAGCATTTTCTAGCATTGCAGCATGAAAATCCCACTAACATTGAATTGCTCAGATAATCTACTGAAATAAAACATGAACACTTTGGAAATGCATATCACTGTGGTAGAGCTACATAAAAGGTACTGTCAAATAATTTAATGTTTTTGAAGAGCACTTAAAAAAATATACATATTATTATTTTTTAAAACAATAGGCCCACTGACATGGCTTTTGATTGTGTGAAACTGAACATCGCTTTTGGTTAATAACTGTACACAAAGTTTATAATATGTTAAGTCAGTCACCTTCTTACACACAGCGAACCTAAGCAGAGGGTGTTCTAAAGCTACTGAACCCTGGATAGACCTGCCTAGTCCCACATGGACTTATTGAGCATCTCACCAGTAGAGGCTGCTGTAGCATGTTGAGACAAAGCCTAAAGGGCAATGCAGTGCTCTTTATGGGCCCTCAGCTAAGAACGGCAATTTGGCAGGACCACGATTCAAACCAGCAAGCTCTTGATGCATGACTGTCCAGACAGTGGTGCATTTACTGGGGACCATAGCAAAAACCTGCTTCTTTCATCAAGTAGTAGATTGTAAGTGTTTAAACACTAAGGGGGCTTTTAGTTTAGATTAAGTGTCTTTACAAAAGTAAGAGTAATCTACCACTTTGAATCTGGTTTCCTTTTGTTTTGCTGGCAAGACACTGCTGCAAACTAAAAGGTGCTGGCGCTTAATATAAAGACACTTTGGCTTATCTAGCCAACATTATATATTCACTATAACAATGTTGTTAAAGATATAGCTATGGAGGCTCTATCTTGGAAACAGTGTGCCAGACTTGTATTAAACTTTCCACAGGCATTCATTTTGAAATATTCTACATGCTGTGGATGTAGGTCATGGTGACTTAGTTATTAATTATACAAATACCTGCAATGTGTTATTTAGATCCTTGATAGGGATTCACGCTCAGTATTGCTGAGTTGAACTTTTCATTGTGTTGCTAATGATTTCAATTGTGTTGCTACACATTGTCCCTGCTCCCCTTATCATTGAATGTTGCCCTGCCAATCACTGTTTTTTAACTAGTTTTTTTGTAATGAATTTCCTGGCTTTTGTAAATGGCAGTACTACTAGTATTTGTTATGTTAGACGGGGTGTGTTGTGAGGCACGAGGCTCTAGGCTGAGTTAAGATATTTCTTACCTCACACCCTGTCATGGGTTATTGAGCTTATTCAATTGCTCTATTTATTTTGTAAAAAGAAAACAAAAAAACACTAAGATATTAAACTTTAAATTATTGAATGTCCCTGTGCTTTGGCTGTAGAAACTATGAATTTGCATGAAGAACTGATTACTTATTAATTGCTCATTTATTTTTGTAGATAGGCACAATTATTTACTTATTATTAACAAGTGTTTATACACATTTGCATGTAAACGTGATGTTTACAGTAATGCCGCTCTGCACCTTTCAATTGTAAATGCCAAATCCATTAGGCTCAGGGACAAGTAGGCTTCCTTACTTGCTTCTTTGGTGTCGCTGAACACAAACAAAACTGTTTACTGCATTTCAGTACAGTCATGTGGAGGCTCTTAACACAAGGCACTGTGTGGCAGGAACAATTTTTTAAATGTGATTCTGTATCTACACCACCCACTCAATATATCGCAGGTGTCGGGGTCCAGTATGAATTCCAGTATATATATATAGGCCGCGATATAGTGAGAGATCCATCAAAAAACAAATAGGCTAACAAATACTGTACAACCTCCCTCATTTTATCAGAGGAGTCAGAGTCCAGTATAAATCCTCTATGCAAACTGCTTTTTTCTCATCAGCAGCACACTGTTTTAATTCGTACAGCGGAGGGTAATTTCTTCTCATCATCTTAAGTCCAATTAATTTCATGAGTTTAACCCACATTGAAAGCATCCATACATAGGAGGCTTGTTGCTAGGGAGCTGACGTCACTGCCTTGTGGTTTTTGCTAGTGCATTGCTGCCACATGTGAACACCTCATTGGCTAAAATAAAAACTGCTTCAAGCAAGTGCTTGTTATGTATATTGCAGCTAAGGCATGCAGTTAGACAGTAAAAATGGGGAGCCAACTCCAGGACCGTGATATATCCGAATCTGCAGCATAGCGAGGGGCGATATAACGAGGGGTGCGCGTATTTCACTAAACTTTTTTTTCCCCTAACATTTCTGAAAAATACAGCGTTACACATCCCCACATTTAAATAATATACCTGTAATTTCTTTTCATTGTTAACATCCTGACAACATTTTGCACTTCTAACTTTAAAAGATATTTTCAAAACCGTATTGCCCACGCTGTAAAACAGCCATAGCGATTGATGATGTGGTACAGAACTGAAACAAACGCTTTAAGTACAGGAAATTAGTTTATAGCAACCATTAAGTATTTTATTTTAAATCGCTGTTAAGTTTTAACTAATAGTTTAAAAGAAGCAAGTGAAGATAGTGTTTTAATTATGTTAATTCATTATGTATATATATGACCTTCTGTGTTTTTGTTGCTGTCTTCAAAGATTTGAGAGCTGATAGCCCTGATGAGCAGCAGCATTCTCACACAGTGCTTGTGTTATAGGTGCAGAGAGCTGATATCCACACTGCGCAGCAGCATTCTCACACAGTGCTTGTGTTATAGGTGCAGAGAGCTGATATCCACACTGCGCAGCAGCATTCTCACACAGTGCTTGTGTTATAGGTGCAGAGAGCTGATATCCACACTGCGCAGCAGCATTCTCACACAGTGCTTGTGTTATAGGTGCAGAGAGCTGATATCCTTGCTGAGAGGCAGCATTCTTACACAGTGCTTGTGTTATAGGTGCAGAGAGCTGATATCCACACTGCGCAGCAGCATTCTCACACAGTGCTTGTGTTATAGGTGCAGAGAGCTGATATCCACACTGCGCAGCAGCATTCTCACACAGTGCTTGTGTTATAGGTGCAGAGAGCTGATATCCACACTGCGCAGCAGCATTCTCACACAGTGCTTGAGTTGTGGGCGTGTTGCTTTCTGAGTGGACCTTATGGAAAAACATCACCTCTCAAATACTCAATTGTACACATGTAACAAAAGAGACATTACAAATAAAAATAACTTAAAAACTACAAATTCAATCCAATTCTAACCACCATAGGAAATTAGTTCTGCAGGTCTCCTAACATTATAATTTGTATTGCAAACAGGGGAAAATTGAACTTTTTGACCCCCCTTTTATCTTTTTGATAAACTATTTAAAGATTTAGAGACAATGTCACAAAGTGCTTTTGATCCCAAGGACATCCCTCTACCCCCTACCATTGCCAAGACATTAATAGTTGAGAATCAGTATTTAACATGGAAACTAAGTTGAAAACATAACTATATTGGCACTATCATGATGCTGTAATGTATATAGCAAGGGTCTACAATAATCCTATTGGTTTAGACAGGTTCGAGTTACCTGGTGAGACTATAGTATATAGGTTTCTTTTGAAGCACCATACAGCTTACTACCATTAGTCAATGTCAAGTTTTCAGACCAGTGGATGTCTTTGTTTTCTCATTTGGTGTGCTGAATTTTGATTTAAGAATTGATGGTGCAAGTGCAGTGATGACATCATACATTCAATGAAGACAGACTTGGCAGGAGGGATGTTTCCGCTGTGTATAAAGGGTGATTTTACACGCTAATTAAAAGGATCTGATCAATAGGTCCTACATTTAGAATTCATGTTATAATCAAAACAAGACTATAACTGCACCATGGTTGCTCTCTGTTCAAAGCCTGGTTACCTAAGGGTATAAGAAATTAGATTACATCTCATTAATATTACTGGTTAAATATACTGTTTCACATACATGTATAATTTAAGCCCAGAAGGACCAAGCCACAGACAGTACTGCACTCGACAATACTAAACCAGTTATCGAGTGCCAGGGATGTCTTATCTAAATAACCTGCAGGGGTTAAGATTTGACCTTAAATAGACATCTAACTTGACATTCCTTGATTTTTTGTATTTTTTATTTTATTAAATGAGGGACTGAGATGGCACTAATTTGCAGTGATTAGTTTACAAGGTGTTTCGATTGTCCTGGCGGGATACTGCACAATGACAGTTACAGTTGGAAACCTGTCCTTTAGAATTGCCCATAGGGAAGAGTCACTGTAAAACATGAGTCATTTGAACAGTCTTGGATAGGGTTATCAAACCTTTATCAGGATTATAAATCCTCTATGGAAGTCTTTTTTTGCACTATAAAATGTTATTTGTCTGTGTATTTTCTTTAACTTAAATTGGCATTATAACAAGATATTTCCATGAATTTCCACGTCTGTGAAAAATGACACAGATGGAGATAGACTGTGGTACTGTATGTGAAGGCTGTTTGGACTGTATTGAAGTGGTTTTAACTGAATCTATAGCCTGCTTGAATGCCAGTGCTCTGAGACATCCAGCAAATTTAAAACAATCTGCATGACTCGTTTCTGTTCAACAAAGATCGCGAAAAAAAAAAAAAAAAAGAAGATTTATTTTGATTATTAGGGTTATTACTGTCTACCTTTACTTCTGAGCCTGTGGATTTTCCTTCTTTTCACCAGTTAAATTCTTTACATTTAAAAATGGTCTCCCATTAGAAACGTGTTAAGGAATATAATTTGTTTTTCCGTTAGTAACACTGGTACCTCAGCAGTGTCTTTTATAACAAAAAAAATGTGAGTTTTAATAAACATTTTGGTGATATTTTCAACTGAGATGTAGAATCGCATTGTAAGTGCATTTTAAGATTACATTTAATATAATCACTTTGCAACTGCAGTTTAACAGTTGCCTTGATAGAATCATATTTATATTAACACTGGACTGTGATAAAATTGTAACTGCAGTTTTACACTAGACTGAAATAATTATTGTAACTGCAATTTAACTCCAACTGCAGTAAAATCACACTGTGTCTGCAGTTTAACATTGCATTGAATGGACTCACTTATTCTAACTTTAGTGAAGAATGAGCAATCTGTTAATTCCTTGCTCTCTTGCTCTCTGTTATAAAAACAATTATTTACATTTATGTTTCATGTTCATGGTTTATTTATTTATTTATTTTTCATATGAAGGTTGCATTAATAAATGTGTCATTAATAGACAATGAGACATTTAATGGACAAAACATAAACAAAACATAGACAAAACCTTGTGAAATGAACCTTATGTCTTGATAACAACAGGCTTGTATATACAAATAAAATATTGTAGGTTCAGGGTTGGAAATAAGACACTGATTGCATGTTTTAATATGTGCTTGATTAGCCCCAGTGTATAGGTAACAAGCTCAGGTGTGTCTTGTTAAACTCCTAGTAAAACCAAGAATGGATGAAACCACTATACAATGGGAGTCTTATTTCCATCCCTAAGGTTATATTTGAAATAAAAAAACATGTATTGTAAAAGGCAGTCAAAATGACTGCTGGAGATTCTAGGTAGAGGGGATTATAACTTTTTTTATTTTTGCGAATCTGCCTTTCAAACGCCATCAGGGTATTTAATACATGTATTTAGGTCAAGTCAAGAATGGACAACCGCATATCTTTCACACACGCAGAGTAATTTCAATTTAAAAGTGAAATCTGTCAAAGGGACTGCCGTGACGGTTCTACTGTTAGTGACTAAAGGGCCTCTACATTACATTAAGTCACCGATGCTGTGTACTGTGATTACACCTTAACACTAGAACTGCCACGGCAGTCATTTCGACGGTTTGAGGCTTGTCTGAAAGTTACTCGGTTGTCCGTTTATCACTTTTCCTTAATACAAGTATTAAATATCCAGACGACATTTGAAGGATCACTAAAATAATTAAGTTATAATTCCACGTTTTTATTTTGAATATAACCAATATCCTATTTTATTTGTATATACCAGCCTGTTGTTATCACTACTGGACCAAACAGCCATCAATTCCTTCATTTTGTACAAGGAATGCACCAGGGAAAATATGAATAGGAGAGATTTCATCTTGAATCTAGCCACAGAGCTTCAGCAGAAATATTTCGATCAGAAAACTGCAAAGCAGCAGCTGCAGCAGCTCAACCTGGATTCAGTGCTGCACTGAGTAACACACAGGAAAAAAAAAAAAAGCATATTACTTTCGTTTTAAATTAAAAACTTTAATTTTTACAGTTTTGTATGTGTACATATACCTGTTTACACACTAGTTTCTTTTGGGGCTGTGCTGTGTAGCGCCGTGCTGTGCTGTGCTGTGCAGTGTCTTGGGTCATTTTGCTGGCTGTATAGCAACACTAACCTTACCAAATGTCCTTCCAGGTCAGGAGGCAGACTTACAGCTTGGATTCCTTCTCTCTCCATCACACCATCATAATGATGGACTGCACTGTGCCTGACATTTTTCTTGAATTACTTTATTCCAATGTGTTGTTATTAAGGTGGTATGCTCCCATTATCTTTTCTATTTCCTCCTTAATATAACTTCTTATGTGCTTATCCCACCTTTTATCAATCAATCAATCCATCTTTGTTTTATATAGCGTCTTTCATAGTGGAACACCATCACTAATCGCTTTACAAGATGCAGTAAGTACAAGAAAATCCATAATACTTCAAATACAGAAATGCATAATACATGATGTACAATGGAAAGTACATAATGCATGATAGTAGCATAATAAATGAAATAGTACAATAAATATAATGGAAAGTGCAGAATACATGAAATAGTACAATACAGTGGAAAGTGCAGAATACATGAAATAGTACAATACAGTGGAAAGTGCAGAATACATGAAATAGTACAATACAGTGGAAAGTGCAAAATACATGATAGTAACAATACGTGAAATAGTAGTAGTAGCTAATACCAGATATCAGGCTCAAAGTTCCAGGCTTAAGAAACCCGTAGTTGAAATCTTAATTACTTTCAACCTGATCCATGCTCTGTTAGCCGTGTGTTTTGATTTTTTTCTTGTGGTTTATCCTTGTCACCGTTTTCTATGCTGTATCTTGTGTTCTCCCTCGTTGTCTCTAGGAGGAGGTGTCTAATGAAGCACGCTATACACATGTTAAGGTGAACTTGAATATTTATTAATGAACTTGCTCTGTTACAATAATTGCCTACTTTCTGTGGCTAACTAACTTAACCCTCCCCTTGTCTAGTAAGGTAACATTAACAATGCCCACTACATCACTTGCTCTCACTTTACTCTAACAGTCCATCTTCTTCTTGTCACTCTGAATTAATACCTCAATACTAAAAAATAAAATCTTCTACTTACATGCAGTTCAGTACCTCATACACAAAAGTGATCATGATTTGTGAACTGTTTATAAAATACTGAAATCAAAAAATGCTGGTGTAGGGCCAGAAAGTTGTTCATTGTAAGAATGTGGTACACATACCAAAACGTGGTCAGAAAATGGTACATATGGTACGTCTTTTATTTTTGGAACAATTATTATTTTTATTTATTTTCCCCCAATTTGGAATGCCCAATTATATTTTTTTAATATAGTCCCCACACAGCACAGACGTTTTGAGGGCGTGTGAGTGTCCTCCGATCTCACAAGCCTAAAGCCAGAAACTCTTTTACGCCAAGCAATCCAGAGCAGAGGTGGGTGAGCTACCGATCCTGGAGAACAGAGATCAGCCCTGCTTTTTACCCACTCTGAATGTGCTCGGTGTCTGGCCAGTAGGGTTTGCTGTTCCACGATGAGGAGAAGCAATCCCTGCCGGATTCACCACTCCCACCCCACGAGTGTCAGAGCCAGTGTGACGCCCCCTCGGGGTCCCCAGCAAAGTTCAGCCTCTTTGCACAGCCTGGACACGAACTGGCGCAGTCCAAGCTGTGTGACATTTCATGTATTTTAATGCATGTGCCAGTTTATGTACCAGTTCTTTCAATATATTCACTGATAGATATATAGCCTACAGTGCAATGTGAATCAAGAAAGTATTGAATAGGCTACTGATGTATGCTTGCTTTAAATATATACATTTCAGAATCATAAGCAGATTTAAGGTGGTGGAATGCACATTATTTTCAAATTGCTACATGTGATTGTGTTTCCTTATTTAAACAGATGGATAGAATATATAATAATTGTATTATTATAATAAGGTATATATGCATGTTGCCTGTGTGTACTGTATATTAAGGACTCAGCATTGTATATGTCTAGATAATAAAGTGTGCCGATAAAATAGTGTGTGTAGTATATGTATATTAATATGTACTGTATACCCTGGCTCTATATGTCTAGATAATAAAGTGTGCCGATAAAATAGTGTGTGTAGTATATGTATATTAATATGTACAGTTGACCCTGGCTCTCATGGTATAAGAATGTTGTTTAGTGTGATGCAATGCCATTAGTTTTTCATCATCGGAGTCTAGTGGGTATATTTCCTGACCCCCCTCATGAGAGTGGAAGTCTAGAGGGTATATTTCCTGACTCCCCTCACATGAGATTGGAAGTCTAGTGGGTATATTTCCTGACTCCCCTCACATGAGATGATGTCATAAACGTGATTTCAAAAGTCATTGAAATTTGACACTAAATCAAATGACCCTCCTTCTTGACTTTTTCAGGATCCTTTACTTCATGAAGCCAAATCAACATGTTGACCACCTGTTGAACTTCACTGCACTCCAAAATACCAAAACACTACGAAAACACCTGTACAATATTTCCATTACACACACATTCATAATATAAACAGTATCAGGTGTGAGGATTATTGTGATTCTTCAAGAGTATAGTGCTAATATTGATGCATGAAATGGCAGTCAAGGCATTTATTAACTAGCTAACACAGGGCTGAAAGCGATTGGCAAAAACAAACAAAAATACTGCTCAGAGTTATAGTTGTGATCATAGTATAGCCCCATACCTTAAATCTTATTGCACTTCAAATACACATCTCTTATGACAATAATTTAAAAAAGTACAAGACTCTAATTAAGGGTACATTTATTCAAAAGTGCTGTGATTGACGACTGCACAAATCACTATGACGAACTGGTCACCCACAAAATCGTATGTTTACAATTTTAGATAACCCAATTAGTTGCTCATCAGTTAACATCACAAATTTGCTGAATTATGAAAAAAAATATATTAAAAAGAACTTCATACCCTGTTCAGATGAGCGTTTCATTGTTTTCAGAGCTAAAATCATTTGCTCATGCCCAGGCAAGCGCAGTACATGGTGTACCACATTTTAATGCATACCTCAAAACAACACCACACCAGTAACTTTTATTAGGATTTAATTGCAGGGTCATGTATTTGTGTCAATTTTAATATTTAAACTACCGCCTGGTGCCTGGTGTTATTATTATTACATGTTGAAATAAAGTTGTTGAAAGTAATCAGACTGCATCCAGTTATTTGATTTCTTCAACTTGTCATTCAAACCAGAGTTGCTAAGTTAGTGTAGCAAACATTTGCTACAGTAAATTTAAATAGAAGAACAGATATTTTCTTTCATCAAGCAGAAAAAAAGGCAGATTGATTTGGAACAGTGATTAAACATAATTTGAAAGATAACATTAGAAGTCCTTTACCAGAGATTAATGCCCTCGTAATTACCAATCAGATTAAAAGAAATCTCCAATCCATTTTCTAAAGCTAATTAGAGACTGTAATGAGTTTTAGAGTCCATGCACCTGCAACACCACGGTGTGTAATGCTGGTGTGAACCAGAATGGTTTTGCTAGCTTCAATGATGAAGATGTGAAGCAAACAGAATAATAAATAAAGGGATGTTAAAACGAAGGTACTAGGTCTGGTGCAGAACAATGTGGACTATTGGGTGAAACAAAGAGTCACTGATGAATGCTATAACGAGGAAAGGATTGTTGAAGCAAGTGCTGTACAAAAACAGGTTTCTTTAGACTTGTGTGTTGGAAGAATAAAATTAGGACTGCAGCCTGTCTCTCGGGAATATAGGTAAATAATGCTTTAGTCTGTTTTTTGCATGCTGTCAGTAAAGTTTATTCAACTTAAGTCTAGTTATATTTGAGCAAATACGTTTAGTCAATCCACAAAATAAAACTCACTTATGTGAGGCAGTTAACAGAGTTGCAACATATAGATTTAGTGTTTGTGTGCCATAAATTTGAACTAATCTCACTATGAGTGTTTAATCTTTAAAAGGGTATACAGTGACACAAAAGTATGTGCTACATATTGTTGGTTTTTCATTTTTTATTTTGTGTCCAGCCCTTGCGGGCTCTACTTTTTCTTGCTGCTGGTTTGTACATTATGATTCGGAACACTAAAAACAAAAAGAACATCGAAGGCACTATCCAAAACATTTATCTACCAAACAAGTTTCTTCAAAGTTTTACCTTTTGGATGACATCACCTTGATCCTTTCCCAAAATGAGAGAGACAAACGCTGCAATACCTTGTTATTTCATACACACCTACACACCACTTTCTCTTAATTACTCCGTTCTAAACAATGAAAGGCTATTCAGAGTGTTACTTATGTGTCTAGAGGCACTTATTGGCACTCTCATTGCCAGGGCAGAACCAATGGCAATACTGTATATAGCTAGGGACAAAAGTTTAGGTTCACCTCGAAGTTTAGGACTGAGATATAATTAAAAAAAAATAAAAAAATAAAACTACATAGACATCATTTAGATATTTTATTTAACATCGTGTAATCAAAGAAACTACAAAATTATCCCTCAAAAGTCTACCAGAAGCCACGATAGTAGTAGGGTATTTCATGTTAGATTTTTCAGTTTATACCAGTTTTCGTTATGGAATATGGACAAAGTGGACTGTACTGTGCTCCGGGGATATTCAATGTCTTGGAAATGTTCTTATATCCTACCCCTGATTGGTGCTTTTGAAGAACCTTATTCCGGATTTGCTTTGAATGTTCCTTCGTCTTCATGATGTAGTTTTTGTTAGGAAATGTATTAACCAACTGTGGGACCTCTCAGAGACAGGTGTATTTAACCTGAAATCATGTGAAACACCTTAATTGCACACAGGTGGATGTCATTAAACTAATTATGTGACTTCAAAAGACAATTGGTTGCACCAGAGCTTATTTAGGTGTGTCATAGCAAAGGTGGTGACTACTTATGCAATCAATTATTTTCTGTTTTCTATTTGTAATTAATTTAGAACAATTTGTAGATTTTATTTTTCACTTTGACATTATGGACTTTTTTTGTGTTGATCAGCGGCAAAAACTCCTAATTAAATCCATTTTGATTCCATGTTGTAACACAATAAAATGTGGAAAAGTCTCAGGGGGGTGAATACTTTTGAGAGCCATTGTATATGGGTGGGGTGGACAGGCCTACCGGGCCCCCTTTCCCACCATAGACTAATATAGTATATTTGCATATAACTATTACCTGAATTGTTTTGCTTTAAGTGTTACTTTAAGGCATTATTTTAATGCCAGACTGCGTGTGTGTAATACTTAATATTCAAATCTCTGAATGGGCCTCAGTTGTTTGAATGTGTGCAGCGACTGTCAATCAATCAATTAGTCATTTAAAGTCACCCAGCCTATAAAATTAGGAAAGGTAAGCTTTCTGCCCTTGTTCTCCTGTCGCCCCCCACCTCCCCCTGTTCCTTTCCAAAGAATGTCTCCTCTTTTGGGGGCCTACTTTTTTTACTACCATGTCTAGGCCCACTCTAAGGGAAATACCCTGTCGAGACAGGAGGGGGACCCCTGGGCCAAGCTTAGAATTCTAATTGCATGACCCATTCCTAGCCACAGCCAAGTCTCTTGAATATAGTTTCCTGAATCTTTCATTTGGTATGTCGTTGTGAAATGGAATATTCTGCTGAACTGCTGAGCAATGACATTTCTTCATAGAGGTGGGAATGGAGACTGAAGAGAGAGAGAGAGAGAGAGAGAGAGAGAGAGAGAGAGAGAGAGAGAGAGAGAGAGAGAGAGAGCACAGAGCTGAACCACAAATTTAAAACAAAAGCCACACCAGCCAGTTTCTACCAGAGGCTTTGACTAGAGATCTTGGCAAGAGCAGGGTGTTATACTAAAAGATAATAATATACAGTGCCACGTAACCTAATGGGATGTGCTTTAAGCACACCAGATTCCAGGGGAAAGCTTTCTCAACGTGCTTCTGTGCTTTCACCTGCTAGCAAAGGTGTGCTCTGCCAACACACTGACAGGTTTGAGTTTTATATGCCTGATTTGTTGCCATACTGTGGTACTAGAAATATGATTTTGTGCTCTACACTTATGTTCTTTCTGGAGATTTACATTAGAAACGCTCAGGGTTTCTACAGGTTAACAGGAACAGAATATAAATGTGCCGACTCTAGTGAAACGTATTTGGTTTAGCATTTACTAGCTGAATTCTGTTAGACTCTGTTCTGATATAAAACTCAGGCAGACAGTGCAGCCAGTGTTCTAAATGGTTTTATTTCTCAATTATTACTGCCTCAGACTAAGACAAGAACCTTGTAAATAGGTGATTTGTTTAGTCTACAGGGAGATGCAGATTTTTATACATAATGACGTACATGTCATGAATCCTTTGCATTATAACATAATCAGTCAAGTGAGGGTTACCATTGACACAATACATGCCTTGTTTAGTAGTGAGCATTAATAAAATACTGCTTAAAACCAAAACTAGATTTTAACCCCCAAGATGATGAGGGTTGATTGTAGCTGATAAAATAAACACATCAACATGCCCGGTTTTTCACTTTCATTAACTACAGAGATCTGAAATGTGTAATTTAAACATGTTACATCAAGCATGGTTTTAAAACATGATATCTGGTACATCAGGTTAAAGACTAAATAAAGTGTCCGTGTCTTGCTCTCAGGAAAATAGTTCAAACAACCCCTGATTGTACCCACACACAAATGTTCTGCTGAATAAAATACATTTTGGCTGCTTATTTCTTGTATGAAAATAGTTATTTTTCTCTGTGCTGATGTGCCCAATCAGTTTTTCTCTGTGCTAATGTGTCCAATCAGTTTGTTGGGAATAAAAACATAAAAATGGAATTCAAGCAATGGGAAATGTCATGGCAGCAGCCTACAATTTCCACAAAGTGCTTCTCCATAATGCAATCAGCAATCAGACTGTCTACATGATAGCACAAACAACGCAACAGGCAAGCTGATAAAACAGGAAAATGACAGCCATTTACCAAGCAATATGAACAAGTGCAATAAGGAGCCCACCACAGACACAGGCATGACAACCAGCATCAAATAATTACAAATATGAACACGTGCAATAAAGAGATCACCACAGATAGACATGACAACCAGCATCAAATAATTACAAATATGAACACAAGATACAGACATGACAACCAGCATCAAATAATGAGCATCTGGGGCAGTGGCATAACTTTCAAACGAGGCGGGCCACTTTCTGTAGCTGGGGCCTGCATGAAGATTATTATATCTGAAATATTAAAATATGTTACAAACAAGTATAACAAAGCATTGCATCCCTTGTATGTCTAATTAAAAGACCCAAAGAAATTCATGCGGCGGTCATTCAAGACAATACGTTGTTTGCACAATGTTGTGATGACTGATGAGTTTTTTATGGTGTCGGAGAAATTTTTGTTTTACACTTAAGGCTTTTGTTTGTTTGTATGATAACCGAATCAATACACTTATAATATATAATCATCAATACAGGCAATTTTGCTTAAAATTTCTGGAAACACTTGTTCAATAAAACTGCTTCTGGTTTACAGAGGTCAAGGTTCAACAAGGCGCACTGTTACATTCATGTTGAAACGTTGCTGCAGTTCGCTTCATTATCCAGTGCAGTGTTACTACTGAACAAGTTGTTTAAGATGCCGAAAACAATAAAAAAAAATCACCCCTAAAGATCGGGTCAATGAGTTTGGTGACAAAGACTAACTTGGAGATATGAATACTATTTTTTGTTTTTTATTATTACTACACAGAAGTATCGGTAATCTTTAAAATAAAATTGTAAGCTTGTTTGTATTATCGATTGATGGCACTGGCGAGTGTGTAGCATCCTTAGAATTTGAAAGTGTACCAATGAACTTGTGCCAAAAATGTATTGTTTTGAATTTGGATCTACAAGGGATGCAATGTTTTGTTGTACTTGTTTGCAACATATTTTATTATTTCAGACAGAATAATCTTCATGCATGCTACAACTACAGAAACTGGCCTCCCCTCCCCTCCCCTTCTCCTGCCATACACACACTTTGCAAAACCAAAGTTAAGCCACTGGATTATACCAATAAATTACTGTGAAGTAAAAGTTTTAGTACACCTGCAATGTGAGGGCGACATTTCCTCATCGTTGAAAAAAGTCCCCAGTGTAAATTCTCCCAATATCTGGGGTCACTCCTTGGCAGAGGTCGCGTTTACGCAGAATTCTGCATTATATACGCAGAACATTTTTATAAAAACGCAAAAAAATAACAGCAATGTGTTTTGAAAATGCAGCCCACAGATCCTCTTTTCATCCCCATCCAACAGCTTTGTTTATATTACTAAGTAGTTTTGCAACGTGTAAAAATGGTTCCACTGCTCCCTGCATCCTCTAAGTATCCCATATAGCACTGTGCATGTCCCTGGTGTTTAGCACTGAAGGGCACATTTACAATCGCATTACTGTTTACATTAAACAGAGGTAAATTCAAACAAAAATCCAGATTTTATTTTGTTAGATGAAACATTTGCAAATCATATCCCATCAATGCAAATAATTGTTAGGTGAAAATGAAATCGACAGTGCAGAGGCAAATGAGAAAGCAATTGTGCCCAGACACTGACTCAATGCATCAACTAAAACTAAATCTGGAATTTAAGGAATATTGGTGCAAGGAATTTCTTTGACTTTGGTATCAAGAAAAAGCGGTGGAAGAATGTAGTGAAAAGGTCATTTTCATGTATTGCAAAACATGCGAGTCACACGTGTCTTCACATGTGGCTGTAAAAGAGCTGTAATCAGAAGAGTGCATTAAAACAGCACACAGAGCAGACAGAGCACCGGGAAGCTGTCACACTGGCACCTGTTCAGAAGCGTATGTAAGTATGTTGAAGAAAGCTTAAACAAATACTTAATATACACACCACAAGAGCATTGAAAAAATTCAGGCCACGATTGCAGAAACTGTTATAGAGCAAATCGTACAAGAAGTGAATAGTTCTGATGTTAACACCTACCCGCAGAGACATTGGTACATGTTCTATATGGGATTCTGAGACCTCCTCTTGACTTGACTACTGCAACTCTCTATATGGTGGTCTCCCGGCACGCACCATAAACCGACTACAGCTAGTTCAGAATGCCGCTGCCAGGATCCTTCCCAGATGTAAAAAACGTGATCACATCACCCCCCATCTTGCCCAGCTGCACTGGCTACTTGTAAAGGTCAGGATTATTTTCAAAACTCTCCTGCTCACCTACAATGCCCTCCATCACACAGGTCCCGAGTACCTCCTCAACCTGCTGACCCGCTATGTCCCTGCCCGCAAGCTGAGGTCCTCCGACTCTGGCCTGCTTGTTATCTCCAAGCAAAAGTGCACCACACTTGGACAACACTCATTTAGTTTCTTGGCTCCAACTCTTTGGAACTCTCTCCCAGCTTTGGTGTGTGATGCTCCCACCTTCGCTCGCTCTCACCGTCATCGCTCTCAAGACCCACCTGTTCTCTCTTGCTTTCCATGCTCTTTAAGCCTGATATCTGCTACTAGCTGCTGTGTTGCTGCTACTATTTCACGTATGATAGCAACATAATGTATTATGCACTTTCCACTTTATTTAATGTACTATTTCATCTGTTATGCATTTTCTAGTGTATTTAATGTATTATGTTTTGTTTTTTTATATCATGTATTATGCATTTCTCTGTATTTTGAAGCATTCTGGATTTTTACCTCGTGAATGGGGGATTTTCAAAAGAAAACATTTCAGGTTTCTACTATCATTATTTGTATATGTAAAAATCCAGTTGTTATGGTTGAAAACACAGATTTTGAGATGGTATGCTTTTTAAAGATGCACATTTTTAAAGGATAGCATGACCTCTGCTCCTAGTGTCAGTTCAAGACACAATGTTGGAAATAAAGGATTTAATTACAAAAAGAAAAGTCTTGTTTCACTTGCTTTAATGTGTTATATTAAAAAGATGAAATGACACATCTTTATGTTCACATACATCACATCATCTTATGGCTTCCATTATAGAAATGTGGTGTATATTTGTTTGGTTCATCTGATAGCATTCAGGCTAAAGTAAAATATTTGTGCTGACCCTGTGGGCCAAAAGCGAACTGAATAAATTAAACTGATACAAGCAGGGAAATTAAGCTTATTTAAAACATAACAATACAACCACTTGTCCATGAAGAATGTAATGCATCACAGACAAAACCTTTTGTAATCATTCCTGATATGGAGGTGTGACAGAAATACAATGAGTTCTGGTTGTAAATCTCCCTCTCGACCTGTGAGGGTGCTAAATAGCGAAAGGAGAAGTATCTGGACAGGCTGGCCTGACAGTTCGTTTCCGAGGTCGGGAAGTCGGTCAGCCTGGATGAAGCGAGACTCTGTTGCAGGAACGTATTGACTCAGAAGGTAAATGAAGTAGCAGCTGCAAGCAATAGACGCAGCTGGAATCGTTTACCAAGGGATCACTTTGCCACAGGAGGGTATTATTGTATGTCATTGATGGTATGGGACATAGAATTACAATCACTTTCATTATTTCTTTTAATGTCTGACATCCCATTCTGGCATCCCAGTGTCACCCCCCCCTCTGTTCCTACTCAACTCAGTCCAGCTTAGTTACCTGTACATCAGCATTGCTTTCTTTCTATTGTGCTTGAGATCCCTAGCCAGAATCATTCCTTCTCAACCACAGCCAGTTGCTGCTCCTTTCTGCTGCTTCAGTTAAGTTCTTCACTGTATGATGCAACTCCTGGTCACTGAACCTGACATCTCTGAGAAACCAGGTTGTAGATTGTGCCACAAATCCTCGACAACCATAAAAGCATAAGAACATAAGAAAGTTTACAAATGAGAGGAGTCCATTCGGCCCATCTTGCTCGTTTGGTTGTTAGTAGCTTATTGATCCCAGAATCTCATCAAGCAGCTTCTTGAAGGATCCCAGGGTGTTAGCTTCAACAACATTACTAGGGAGTTGATTCCAGACCCTCACAATTCTCTGTGTAAAAAAGTGTCTCCTATTTTCTGTTCTGAATGCCCCTTTTTCTAAACTCCATTTGTGACCCCTGGTCCTTGTTTCTTTTTTCAGGCTGAAAAAGTCCATTGGGTCGACACTGTCAATACCTTTTAGAATTTTGAATGCTTGAATTAGGTCGCCACGTAGTCTTCTTTGTTCAAAACTGAATAGATTCAATTCTTTTAGCCTGTCTGCATATGCCATGGCTTTTAAACCTGGAATAATTCTGGTCGCTCTTCTTTGCACTCTTTCTAGAGCAGCAATATCCTTTTTGTAGCGAGGTGACCAGAACTGAACATAATATTCAAGATGAGGTCTTACTAATGCATTGTACAGTTTTAACATTACTTCCCTTGATTTAAATTCAACATTTTCCACTCTCCATCCTCACTGTTCCGCTTCAGCAGCTAGTTGTGCATACCAAAGTTTCTTTCGTCCTATGTAACGTTAGTGGAGAAGGTGTCCACAGGCATCCTCCCATGGCACTCTTATCTCTACCAGATTAACAAGGCATGCTGATCCAGACCACAAGACAATGTCTGATCGAAGGTTAGTGGTGGCAATCTCGGGTGGAAAAATAAGCAGTTGTAGACGGTCTGGAAAGTCACCTTTCGTCAGCAGTTTCCAGTTGTCCAAACAAAATTGGTGGAAAACAACTACCAACGGTTGCTCTTCTGACCTGGAGGAATAAAGTTTTGTGTATAATGCTTATTGGTCATGCTACGCTTGTCTTCCAATGCTAAACCATCTGTGATTGTGGTAGACACCCATTTCAACATTCCTGTCAAAATGTCGGCCAGTTTTTGCAGGTGATTACAACGTCCACATACTTTGTGTTCGAACATCATATGTTGATCTGATGAGGAAACTGATCCTGCTCTGTTCCATTGTCTATAGGTCTTGCCAGGCCATCTTGCATTGTTCCACACTCTCCCATCTCATCCATTCTCCCTGCTTGGCCTCGGAAACAGCCTTTACACACCTCATCCTCTCCTCCTGCTTTTGCACCTTGTTGACTACCAGCTTCCTTTGTTGAGCTGGGGTTGCCTTGTGCCATGTAGGAGGAGCTGAACTGAGACCAAGCCCCATAATATCACAGATTCAAAGGGCAGCCATGGTATATTCCACGGCTTTCTTTGCCTCCCTTTTCTGCTAGTTTTCAACACAGGTGCTGCCTCCCTTACTCATTTGTCGCATGAATCTACTAATGTAATTTCCAGTTGGACCTTGGTGCACGTAATCTCCTCTTTTAGAGCAGAGACTGGTAGCTGCAGTATTCCTTTACCATAAAGTTCCACTCTGCTGAGGCAGCATGGAACTCCCAACTATTTCCTGACGTATGAACTGATTAAAGCTTAAAGCTTCTCAACTGTTGTCAAGGAAACCTCGTACACAGTCAGTGGCTACAGCAGACTTGGCAGCAGACCAAACTGAAAGCACCAGAGTTTCAGTTTGCCTAGTAAAGCGCTGCTGTCTATGCTCTTCAACCCTTCCACTGCTTGTTGTCTAACTTCTCCCACATGAACTGTGTCCTTTAGATCCCCGTCGTACCATCTCCCAAGCCTTTTCTCTGGCTTCTCAGACACTGTTGGTATTGCCTTACCATTAATATAGAACCTTTTATCTACTACTTTACCTTTAATTTTAGAGATACTCCTTGATTTAGTGGGCTTGAATTGCATTTGTGCTCATTCAATGTTATCGGTTAATTTGCCCAATAACTGATTAGTACAGGCTACTGTTGTAGTCATGGTTGTCATGCATACATGTATGCTCAGATTGGTTGTAGTCCCATTCCAGAAGCCAAGCACTCTCCTCCCACTACCCATTTTGATGCCCTAATAATTACTTCCATTGCCATAATAAAAGCCAGTGGAGAAATGGCCATTATTCCAACTTCTAGGCATTGCCATGTCGTTTCTGACGTTGAAAAACTAAATTAAAAATCTCCAAAGTAGGCCTTCACTAAATGCTGACCGAAGAGTTCATGTGGCACTGAAACATATGCATTAGCCTAATTCAGGAATGTCTCCTTCCTCTCGTTTTTTGCTGATTGAATTTGTAGCCAGATTACGCTGATGTGTTCTAAGCATCCTGGGAAACCTGGAATGCCTGCTTTTTGTACTGAAGTGTCAATGAAGCAGTTCTTTAATAGGTAAGTTGATCAATCTCTGAGCAATAATGCTGAAGAAAACTGTTACTTCTAACTCCCCCTCTTAAATTTTGTGTTATTTAAACTGGAATTTGATTATATCATCATCCCCTCATAGCTTGGCTGCAGAAGAGAGCCATAGTATGCATATTGAACTTTAGTAATTTGGGACTTTGGTAAATTAAATTCCTTTTAAATTGTATTTTAATTCAGCTAGATTTACTAAGATTTACACTAAGTTATGTATACCATGTGCACCATTCTTTTGTAAATGGAAGACAAAATATTAAAGATTAAATACTTGCTGTCAGCTCAGCTGGTCAGAAATGACTCATAAACCGAAAGTGCAAAACCTATAATTAACAGGCTTTATGGTTTCCCAATACAGAACCCCAGTCAAATGCATACTCTAAATCGTGTGCCCCAGAAAAATAAACATTTTAAAGGGGCAACCCCAATTATGAAAAACATCAGCTTGATTAATAAAAACAACCTGGATCACACAACACGGCCTGTTCCATTGACAATGGTTAACCACATTGTACACTACTTTACCACGGTCACCTACAATGTGCCACGCTTTTACTATGCTTTACTACACTTTGCTATGCTTGTATCATGGTATAACACAGTAAACCTATAATAACCAAGGTCATAGAATCATGGCAAATGACTTGTATTGTTAACAAATAATTACAAAAACGTGGGGCACAATGAGAACAGGAGTGTGGAGCCTTTGAAAAGGACCTTAGCGGAATCCCCTTTTTAAAATGTAATTAAAATGCAAACAGATTGACGGGTTATATGTAGCCAAAACTATGAAATACATAAAACCGAGCAACACGCTCATGGCAGGTGAAAACCTAGATGCCAAGATAATTAATAAGCAAGCTGTCTGTATTGGGTAAAACGGGTAATAAATGTCATTTTTATCTGTGTGCTGCATTTATGTGTATGAGCCTCAATGCTTGAGGAGGGTTATGTGTCATTCCTAGACCTTAGCAATGCTCTGCAGTGCTGAACGAGTTCAACTGTAAGCAGTTGTGAGGAGGACAGAAGCCTTTAGGACAGAAGAGCACAGCACATAACACAAGAGGTTGCCGAGAGGTTGTTCGGATAACAGAAGTCAATTTGAGTAATGAATTAGAATAATGAAGATTTTATTCTATGTGGAGATGCTCTGAAACCACCTGCCATCTGTTCACTAGATTTCAAAGGCTTACTCACAGAGCCACACAGACTTCTAATATACTTTAAGTTCAGCAGTTCAAAATATGCAAAGCTCTTCCAAGATCCCCCACATCAAAGTCGCTTTGGCTCAACCGGCAAGTTCTTCAGACGATGCAAAAATAGAATCTACATCTGAGATCTACATAGGGATGAGCAAAGCCCCAAAGCTGTGTTTACTCAGATGCTACGCTTTGCTTAGCTTTGAGCCCTTTTATTATTAAAAAAAATTGTAATGATGGTTAATTTAAATTCCTGAGGCATGCATTATAGTGATGTATTTATGCTAGGCAAATAAAGCATATTTATTGCGTGAACTCCTCAATGTTTGGTCTTTACTCTATGCAGCATCCAGGAAAATTTGAATGTCAAAGAATTTTAAAAGTTTACAAACAGAGAAAAATCTGGCTATTTGAGAAGTGTGGCAAACTAAAATAAAGCTATTTTAATATTGTGTTGCAGTGGTAATTTTCAAGCGTTTTTAGATGTTTTCTACATGCCCAGCTTTCTAAGCTTGATGACATGTTGACAATTGAATTAATTCTGTTTTGCACTTGAAATAGTTGCCATGCTACTTGTAATAGTCAGTAATGTGTGCTGTCTTTGATAAGCTGACACTGGCCAACCAAGAGCCTACTATTACATTTGCATAATTCTGGGGGAATAGGCAGCTTTTATATAAATGAGAATACAGTTAAATGACATTAAGTCAAGTAAAATACAGTTTAGTCAAGTAAAATAATATTTGTAGTTAGTAGTTAGTTGTATTACTCTAACCCAACCCACTCTAGAATAATCCACCATGATTTTGTCTTTTGGACTGTTGCAAGTAGGTGAACACTACTCTACACATGTAGTCTGTAAAATAAATACGCATTTCAATATCTTTTGTTACTTTAACCCATTCGTACGGTTCGGGGGGCAGGAGTCTGCATCACTCCTCTCATTTTCTCTCACAGAATCTCAATCCCTAACTCCATCCATTCTTCAGCCCCACCTGAGCAATCTACAAGGGTGACAAATTTGGACAAAGAATCAGATACTCTGGAGGAAGGCAAATCTGTAATACTTTCAGCTCTGGTATATGCTCTTTCAGACAGTGCAAAAACATCCATATGTGCAGTTTCTGCAAGGACGCCCATTCTAAAGCCATCTGACCAGTAGCTCCAAAGTGGCTTAAAGTCTCCACTCTCATAAATATTTCCATTTTAAAACAAAAACTTGTAAATCATCCAGACAAGACCTTAGTTGATTATTTAATCAATGGACTAGAGAATGTTTTTTCAACCTGACTCATCAAATGCTTACAAAGGTATAACTATCAAACATTGCAAAGTTTTGTCAGTTTTTTCAACTGTTTTGAAATGATATCCATGCTTTCTGATATAAACATATCATGCACTGAGCTGTACTGAGGCCCTGTCCAAAGTCAGTTTGGAACTCATGCTTATATGATTGTATTGGAAGTATACCTTTCTTCTATATAAAGTGTTTTTGAATCAAAAAACATTTGTCAACTTAATTTTTTCACTACCGTATCAACTCACTCATTACGCGCAATCAGTTATATCAGATGCAATTCATTCAATTAAACTGGCAGGTCGTGGCTCCTGGTTTGCAAAAGCAGATATAAGACTCATTTAAAGTAATGCCAATCCATCCTTCTCTTTGCCACCTGTTCAGAATATGTTGGGAAAAGAAATTCTGTTTTTTTTGTATTTCTGCTCCACCTATTTGATGATTTTCTCTTGATCTCTCTGTAAACAGGTGGCTTTGTGGTAAAGCCAGCCCAGGAAGAAATACTCATAACAGAATTTGTAGGGTGAAGGATATAATCACAAAATCAAAAGTAACAAAGAAAATACATACAACAAAAACAAAATGGCATGAGGGCCAAAAGAACACAAAATACCTTCTAGGACTTCCTTACTCCCTAGCGCCTTCTTCCCTAATGGAGCACTGGCTCTCCTTTTTAAGGAATGTGGCTGGAGTCTAATTAATCAATAATTAATGATTATCTAATTAAGGCTCCAGCCGCATTCTCACATTTTTTTGGCAGGGAGGAATTAACCTCATCCCTGCCAACCACCACCAAACACCAATAAATATACATGGGCAGAGGTCTTGCTCTGCCACACTCTCCTTCCTCAGATCCGCTAGCAGAAGCAATCACCAATCTTAAGTTTATTTTCAGAGGTTGGTGTCCCATTTTCATAATAAAAAACAATCAGCCCCCTTCATTCACTGGAATTTTTAGAAATCATACTGGGCACAGAAAAGCTTGAAGCCACCCTTCCCAAATCTAAACTCGACCATATTCGTTCTCTTATCCAGAACTTTCAGATCAGCAAAATGACCAGGAAATGTGCACTGCTCTCTTTGCTGGGACATTTCAATTTTGCAATTCAAATTATCCCCCAAGGACAGACATGGAATGGTCGGTCTATATTCCATGATGATTTCACTTCAGCACCTCATGACCTGACTTTATTTACGGGCACTTTATCAGTGGGATTCTGACCTCTTTTAACTCTTAGTGGTCCACTTATTCAGCGCCTGTCAGGCACTTCAGGTCCAATTTATTTTCACACGTGCTGTTTACTTTACACGTGCTGTTTAAAAGTATTTTTTTCACAGTAAAACAGGTTTGAATATAAAAAGGACACTCAGCACTATATCTCCAGCCAAGCCCCACCCCTTGTTCGCTGTATTTTTCACATACATCTTCATAGATAAATCATCTCCTGATCACTCGTTTTATCACCAAACTCCTCAATAGTTGCGATCCAAGTCATTATTTTATTACTACATCTCAAAAAAGCTCTGCAAATGTCCTTGATATTCTTTGAGCACTTCTCCTTTGTTTATGTCCGTGCTATCTCTGTGGTGTATTGCTCAAACCCGCCCTTTTTTCGGCTTCGTTCGACTCACTCGGCCATTGAAAGGTTTTCTCTGCTTTTTCTGGAGAAAAAACGACTAGAGACCTGTGCTTGATGTCTTTTTGATGATGTCAGACAGGGTCCGACATCGGACCAGAAAGGGGAAATTGTAACGTCCGATCTGGTCCCACATAGGACCGCAAAGGGTTAAACAATCAATGATATTGTAGTGCATGGCCACTAGAAATAAAAAATCCAGAGCTCTTCTCAAAGAGTACCCAACAGTCGTGGAAGCACATCTATCATCATCTTTGTTCAAAGAAATCAATACCTTTCTTTTGCAATAACAAATTGTGGCAGAGTGGTTAATAGTGTGCTGGTGCAGGTGATCAATGAGCAGACAATTATAATCCAGGTGCAAAGGTTTGTTTCATTAGTTTTCTGTCCAGCAACAACAAACAACAATTAGACAAGACAAACAAACATGTTTCCGGGTTCTTTTTCAATAAATAAATGAACAGATTATGTCGCTTCGACCCCTACTTATACCGTCACTCACGATTGCAGCCACTCCTCCAATCCATGGCTGTCACATCATTTCCCTTCTGGTGTTGATGAGTTAGTCTACCGAAGCCCAGCTTCTTTTTTAAATGACCGACTTCCTTTTAACCCTAGGAACGAAGTGTCAGGCCAAGTAGTCCAGGGTACTGTTACTTAGCACACTCACAGGTAGGGAGGGAGATTTACCACCAAGAATCATTGTCTTTCTGTTACACAAATCTACAGTTCCTATTATCAATAAAGGCCATTCCAGTTCCCTTATTATGCAATTACTGCAGCGGTTAATATGGATTTCAGAGTCAAGTAATTTTCTAATCCAAGTGTGCCATTTACCAGGACTGGATTATGGCTTTTATATTATATGCAAATGACTCTTTACATCTTTCACCAGCTACAATCAAACCTAGCTGAATACAGTTACCTCCCCAACTCTCCTATCAATACCAGCTGTCTTTCTCCTCCTGCGCAGAATCTCAAAGATTCTCCTGCTCGTCTGCCTGTCTCTATAGATATTCTGAGAAATTTGATTTCAATTCTCTGTAAAGGCTGCTTCTCTACATTTGATGACTTAACAATGGAAACTATATGCCTAACCACATTTTTTGTTTTTTTAAGATGCTCAGAATATGCGGTTCCTTCTATGGTCAGATTTCCTATGCTGGGTATTTGCTGCAGCGATCTCACACTCATCTTAGATTACTTTATCTTCTTCCTGCGCATTTCCAAAATGCATCAGCATCTGCAAGGTCAATTCATTCAGTTATCAAATATTGACTCTCCTCTTTACCCATATGCTTCCATGCAGAAATATATTTCAGAACGCAAACCTATTTCAAATTCTGACCCCCTGTTAATTGATTCAAGCTGGACTGTTACCTCCAGACATTGGTTTCCAGAGCAGGACTTCCCCTGCAATCCTTTACTCCTCATCCATTCAGAATCGGGGCAGCCACATCAGCAGCAAGAGCAAAGATTAACCAGCATCATTAACCAACAAAAACATACTACAGAAGGGATCTATCACCTTCATTGCTAGAGTACACAAGAAATGTGGAGTCTGGAGACTGGATATAAACAGCATGTTGTGGGCCGTATTCACAAAGCTGACTTAAATCTAAAACTGGTCATAAGTCGCCAATTTGGACTTAAGTCTTATTCATGAATGAGTCTAAATGGAATTTTGGTCTTAAGTATGGTTTTTAAGACTACCCTGGAGGAGGCTTGATTCCTAATTTGCTATTAACCACAGCTACTTTTAACTAACATGGCTCGACAAATGATACTGTATGATTTATTTGAAGATCACCCAGATGTAGAAAATTGCCCTATGTGTGTTTTTGTAGACAGGGAAAACCCTTTGGAAATTTTTCCCGAGACTGAACTGAGAAGTCAATACCATTTTGCAAGACAGTCAATTGAAAAGCTAATAAATCTTTTAAAAACAGACCTTTCTCCCTCAACCAACAGAAGCAATGCAATTCCACCTTTGTTGCAGGTAAAAAAAAAGCTGCATTATTATCTTTGCAATCACTTGGCATTATTGTATATATTGACAGTACCTTTTTCTGATACGATTTGTGAAAAAAGTCCTTCTTTTTGCCTCTTTCCAGGATCTTGACTGTTGTCTTCCAGTGTAAATGAGTCAGTGCAGACAACAGTATTTCAAACAGGGCAGTGCCTGTACTTTTATTGATAATAGCATCCTCTGACAAGTCCTAACTGAACCTTTTTTCAGTTCCAACCAAAATAACGGACGGCTAAGCTGTTTACCGACTTAAACCTGTCTTCACAAAATATACTACCTTCTTTCTTTTTACAGCTCCCAACATACATATCTCCACCTTTTCCCAGCCAACAAACAGTATTTTTAGAGCTGTTTAAATACCTCGTTTTATTTGAATAGGGTGTGCAGCATTAACCATCTTTGGATTTACTACAAAACTGACTTAAACCCTTTTTTTTGGTCTTAATCTAAAGCCAGCTTTGTGAATACGGCCCCTGAACTTAATTATTTGAGAGGTTTTTCAGTGTGACGTATTGCTGTTAAAAGGTTCTTTAATAAACACTCAGATTACTAGATCACGTACAAAGACCTTTGCAAACACTAATACTGCCTGTCAGGGTTCTTGTGTTCATCATCCTTTAATATCAGGACAAAGAGACCAAAGAGCAGAGGTAATGTCTGAGGTAACAGACTTCATTACCAATGGGATTACCGGTCAGTTAATATACTATCTATATATGATGTGATTTTAAGATTAAAGTCAGCCAACATCACTATATAGAAGTTAGAGCAAAATAAAAAAAGAGTTTACAAGATAGGTACTTGGTTTTATTGCTGTTGTAAAATACCTAAATTCCTCAGAATGAATATACTGTGGCTGATTTAAAGTATTTTTTTAAATGTCATTTTCAATCATAAAATCTTACTGACTATTTAAACCTCAGACATTTAAATGCCCCTGTGTCCTCAAACATGTCTAATCCCTAAGTACAGCTGGTACACCAGAGTGTAGCCACTACCCTGTACCTCTGCAACACGTTGCCCCTAAGAAATCACCGGAATGTGATGAATGAAACACAACATAGTAACACTTTACATTGTGTCTCTAATTACTGTGTATTTACATAGTAGTTACATAGTACATATATGTGTACTTACACATAATTACCATGTTACTATATATAGTTACAAGGTACTTAACATGTAAATCATATTGCATGGTATATGTGAGTACACAATTGCATACTTGTATCAGAAAACGTTTAGGGGGTTAGGTTTAGAGTTAGGGTTCATTGTAACTGTGCATAATAACATTGTAATTAGGTGTAAGTATGTATTTACTAAGTAACTGCTTTGCAAATACACAGTGATTAGAGATATTTGATGCAAAGTGTTTTCCATAAAATAATGAGACAAAGTGAATATACACAGCAAGACGATTGCAATAGTTAAGACAACTGATATGTCTTACCCACAAGTTGCTCTTTAATATATTTTAGACCTTCACCTTTTTTGAAAATAAAAGTGAGTACTGTACTGCAGTGTGGGTCTACTTGTGACAGTTAACAAGAATGACATTTTAACAGAGGACTGCATGAGTGCAATCAATATACCTGGGAGTTCATGCAACCTACTGGAATGCATGTCACTGTGCTTTGGTTCTTATGAAAAGATTTAAGGGTAGGCTTCTGAAGTACTTTATCATTTCATTATACTTATTAACCCTTGAGTGGATGAAATCTCCGGGACCAGATTTGCCCACCCCTGATTTAGATCAAGGGACTGAAGACAGCTCTTAGCTGTTGAAGCAGATGTGCTTACAGGGGCATGTTTAGTGAAGTGTTCTTCAAATATTGTACTCTTGATACACTCGACTTGTAGTTTTTGCTCCCTGTGGAAATGTGTTATGTTCTAGCCATTCTTAATCTGCTGTGATTGCCCTCGCCAGTAATCACTTTGTGTAGCTCTTAGTAAAAGGTGGCTGAAAACTGTGGCTCAGTTGAGGTAGGTGCACTATTGAAAAAATTCTTAAACCTTCTGGCAGGGAGGATACAAATTAAAACAGGGCTAAATTGTAGTTCCAAAACACCAAGGCCCACATTCATAAAACTTAGTGTCTCCTTTATTGTGCCAGTAATAGTGTATAACAAGACAGTATTTTATTAGATGATGCATAAACACTATTTACCATCAAAAAACATCATTCATCGTGACGTTAGAACTACATGGACTCTTACTAGCATCATAATTAACCCTTTGCAGTCAATTTATTCAGTCAGGCTCATTAGGTCCAATTTATTTTCACATGCGCTGTTTATTTTACACACGCTGTTTAAAATATTTTTTTCACAGTAAAACAGGTTTAAAGGGCACTGAATTGCAAAATGACACTCAGTACTGCATCTCCAGCCAAGCCCCACCCCATGTTCTCTGTATTTTTCACATGCCTCTTTATAGACTGATAAATCCTCTCCTGATCACTCGTTTTATCACCAAACTCCTCAATAATGTGATCCAAGTAATTATTTTATTACTATAACATCTCAAAAAGCTCTGCAAATGTCTTTGATAATCTTTGAGCGCTGGATGCAGAAGCAGTGATCTCCTTTGTTTATGTCCGTGTTATCTCTGTAGTGCATGGGGCTATGAGGTACGCCCTTTTTTTCTGCTTATCTCGGCTCCAATCGGTCTCACTCAGCCATTGAAAAGTTTTTCTCAGCTTTTCCCAGAGAATAAATGACTAGAGACCTGTGCTTTACATCTTTTTGATGATGTCGGACAGTGTCTAACATCGGACTGGAATGGGAAAATTGTAAGGTTGGACCTGGTCCAATATAGGACCGCAAAGGGTTAATGTTGTAATTAGCATCATTAAACCATCTCAGTTTCTTAAGTTAATCATGGAAAATTGATAATGACACAATAAGTTCAACAATTGTTTTACCTATACATTCCTAATGTAATACCTACACATTCTTAAAACGACAGTGATCACTTCACCCTCGCTCCTTGTAGCTACAACATTAACTGTTTCATAAAACAAATACTTTACCCTTGCTGAACTCATTAAATAAATCGAGTAATGATTGCGAAGATTAATTATGCATTTCTTTTATAAGAGCACTTCTTAAAATGAAGAGCAATTCATTTTATTCCGCCTTCTGAAAGTTAATCTGCTCCTTTTACTTTTTAATAAAAACAGTCGGCATTAAAAATATTTGAAGGCAGGTACATTTGTCAGAAAAAAAAAACCAAAATAACAAAATAGATATATTTTAAATAGCGATATTAAATTGAAATACAGACAGTAGCCTTATACACACATCAATCACTCGACTTATATGAGTAAAGATGTCAAAAAGCACAGATGCTATAGATATCAGTGGGAAGTGGAATTCATGTATGGACACAACAAGAGATCAAATGCATTTTATTTTGCGGCAAAGCAACGTGTAAGAGGGCCTAAATCTATAATTATTACTATGATTTTTACTGAGGCCCGTGCTTCATAGCTGCCTACACCTTGAACACGCACATAAATATCATTTACACCGACTCACTATGTGCTTTGTCACTAAAATTGAACTCAACTACACCTTATGACACCTGTTAAGTACTACATGTACACATAAGATGCACATTTTAATTTTTTATACATGCTGAAATGAAAAAAGCATTATCAAATATACACAAATATAACCGTTAGACATCAACATTAAAGCCGATGCTTGGGCAACGCTGCTTCCCTACCTCCTTTTTGCACAGAGAGATGCCGCAGAGTTCGACAGGGTTCTCTCCTCTCAACCTCGCGGCATCCTCGATCTGTTGAGAAACGGGTGGGAGGAGCACAAAGGATCTTCCAAAAATGTAGTGCAGCATGTGCTCCTACTCCGTCATTGCCTGGATTTGGTCGGTCGTTTGGTCCAGGACAATCTAAAATCAGCTCAGCACTGGCAACAACAGCATTACAACAAAAATGAACAGATTCTGACCTTTTGACCAGAGAAGGTACGGTTGCACTCTGAGCGGTTGGATATGTGACAGAGAGCGAATGAATCACAGTTAACAATCTCCCTCCCGACCTGTGAGGGTGCTGTATAACAGGAAGTGTGCGTCGTACTGGATGGTCTGGCATTTCATTCCAGGGTCAGTCGGAAGCCAGGAAGGGGGCAGAGTCACAATTCCTGAAGTCATTGCCCTTATGCGGTATGCAAAGTCTCAGTCATGGATTGGAGGAGACGTGATTGGACTAGCTATAGCAGAGGGCGTTACTGAATGTATAATATGAGATGTGACGCTGAAATCTGTTACTTTGTTGTGGTTTGTTTGTCATTCTAACTGTTTGTCATTTGTCTTTGTCAGATGGCTAAACACTAACCGGGAGCTGTCGCTACAAGCCAGCACCAAACCTGGATTACACTGTACCATTGTATCATGAACTGTTGTCTTGTACAACCACTGCACAAAGAGCACTCACTGTCGGGAGAAGTGACAGTGTCTGTTTTGGGTGTAATTATAAAGTGTCTTATTATTTCGGGACTGAAACCCTTGTTTTGCATGGAGCGATACACATTGCAGTGTAGAGCCCGTGCTTATTATTTAAGTGTTGTTGACATGAAACCCAGCCAAACAAAGGAGCTGTTTTGTCGGGCTTTCCCTGTCTTGTGTGTGTTATTGCTGAACACTGCAAACCACTTGTCACAAGTATGCTGAGACCTCTGTACTCATTTCTCCAAAATGTGGTGACTTCTGTAAACTGCTGAATGTGCTTAGTGTTGGCAACCACTCAAGGTTGTGTTGATAAGTTTGTGGTACACTGGATGTTGTTGTAGACTGAATGATGAGAATATAGGGGTTACAGATCACCAGCTTGCACCTGGGTTCCCATATGCTTCTTCTTGGTCCATGTATCACTAATAGTTAAGAATGACGTTCGAGCGAGTGAGAGTTGAGTGTTAAAAAGGTGAATTAGCTAGGTATTCAATGAAGCTTGGGTAACAGGAGGCTTGGTGGGCCAGTGGTTAAAGAAATTGACTAAATATCAGGAGGTTCTTGGTTCAATGCATTTATTTTACTTGATTTATTATATTTGTTTGTGTAGTAAGGTGCCAGCCCCTTTTATTATGTATGTATTATTATTTATGTTGTATTATTGTTTATATATATATATATATATATATATATATATATATATATATATATATATATATATATTAGTAACCGAGCTTCAACTCACTACGGTTCGTTGCCCCTTTAAAACAGGACCCAGCACACAGCAATGGAAGTTTTCAAAAGCGCATGCATGCTATTTTTAATAAACACTCGAAAACACAAAATAAACAAACAAACACCAAATAAACACCTGGCTGTTACGAGCACTAACTACACAGTTGCAGGTTCCTAACTAACGCACAGGACAGCTAAGCTGTTTACCTGACATAACACACAAAAAGGCTTTTACACATTACTTTTCTTACAGTTGAAAGCACCATCAACCTCTTCACACAGCAGCCCTGAGCACACTGATTGCTTCCTCTAAATACCCTGCACCTGGCTCTAATTTACAATGATAGCCAGGTGCAGGGGATAACTAATAATTAAACAATTAACACTTCAGCAACAAATGTGCATTCTCACTTGTTTTTGGCAGGGAGGATATTCACCATTTAATGGGTAATTAAGGCTCCAGTCACAATGTAAAAGACCCCCTCCGGGCTGAGAGCGAGAGAGAGTTTAGGACAGAATTAAGGAACAAGAACGAATGCTACCAGCCAGCGAACAAGCTTGTTTTATTTTACTTTAGCCAATGTGCCCTTTGCTTTGGTGTCAGTGTGTGTTTTGTTTAAACAGTTTAATTGTGCTATTTAATAAAGATTCAGCTGTGGCTGTTTTAGCCCCATATCATTCTGTTTACTGCTGCTTCCTGAACCTGACGTCACCACCCACACACACCACTCAAGCCTTCCTTTCACAGTTTGTTTGTTTGTTTCTTTATTTATTTGTTTTTATGTATTAGTTTGTTCTGTTTATTTATTCATGAATACAACATACAATGTAAAAACATTTCTTTTTTTTTTTTTAGAAGAAATTGCATCAAGGTTGCTGTATTTGATATTAAAATCAGCAGTGTTTAGCTTTGTATATTCATTTTTCATTACATCTGGTAAAATACATAATTGTAAGGTAGTATGTTTGCTTGTCATTGCACTGTAATTGTATTGCATACATTTGTTTCAGAAATAAATGTACATATCTGAATATGTTAAAAACATTTAAAAACAAAGATATATATATATATTTTTTTGGATCATTGTAATAACGAAAAAGTTGTGCCAACAGTAAATGTTGTGAACAGCTATATTTGTGTGTTATTATTTCTTTATTTAATTATATATAACTGTTACAGTTAGGCCTGTACCTGGCATACTGTAGATGAAATCAAAAGGCAAACTGAAGATACTGTACATAACTTACAATATCTGTCGTAGACCTTTTATTGTGTTTAAAGTTTTGTCTGATTGCATCCTTCATAAAAGATAACACTTTTAGCTTTGCACACCTGTAAGGGGGTAATGTTACATACATGGGTCCTCACTGAATGGCACTGAAGCAGACACAGAGCATTGGGTGTTGACACGCCATACAGGCACGCAGATTTAATGGACAACACAAATATCTGACACTAGGGTACCAAAAAAAAGCTAAAATAAAAGTTTGCCACACAAGGTTAGTGCTAGTCCCACTAAAAGGAACATCCCGCTCCAGGAATTTACTACTCTATGCAAACCCTCTGTACAGTGTTTAGGCTCCCAGAGTCCTGGCATTCTATTGGCTACTCCAGACTCTTCAAACAGCCTTGGCTGGGCAATGCCTTCACAAGCACCGTCTTAGAGTGGAAGGGTTTCGTGTAGTATTTCTCTCCATGGACAGGACACTGTCCTCCTCGATGTAAACACAACACCTGTCTGTGTAGCAGGCGGTGCAGTCACCTCGAGCTGTGGCACAGACGCCTTTTGAGCTCCATGTAGCCTCTCTGGACATGCCCGCCAGCCAATCAGGAACTCCCGATCAACTCAGTACTGGGCGAGCCTACCTGCTCAATTAGTTCCTTAGGAATGTGTCTCCTGCTGCGCGTCCCAGCTGCTTCCATAAAGGCTCACATGCACTCAAGAAACAGCGACAGGGTACACCATATCACAACACATTACATACCAAGAATGCACAAGATAGCACTTAAAATGAGGTAGTCCTGTAGCATGTTTAATTCTATAGGAAAATACAGTAGGTAGCTTGTATTTTGTCTGCTAATTCATTTGAACACCATCGGTTTCATATTTTTACATTCCATGGGGCAGTGCCATCACGTGTGCGTGTAGCGCTCTTGTGCAAATTGCTTGCACAAATTGGCGTGGTGGTTAAGATGCTAAGGGACTGTGGTTGTGCCTAGCCTGTTACCAGACATATGCATCTGGTTTACTGTACAGACATTATACTACTTGACCCCAAGAATGAAAGCACGGCTATTAGACAGTGATGCCCAGCCAGTCAGTACAGCACCCTAGGGTCCCTTTTAAGATGTAAGTAATTTTACTGGGCTCTTTTAAAATGTCAGTAATTTTACTGGGCTCTTTTATCTTGTTCGTGTTAGGATTGAAAATGCCATTGAATATTACAATTAATGTGTCACACTCTCACCCAGGAGAGCACATCCACTTCTGGAAACAAATTCAAAAGTATTTGTCCAAACAACTTGACATTGATGGAGGTCTAATTTTTAATTAATCAGGGCTTAACCAAAGTTACATAACTGGAACCTCAGTAGTAGAGCATAGCACGTGCCACTCCACTCGCACAGTGCACACAGAGTAATAACCAAGGCTCTTTTTTCATATACAGTATTTACAAGTTATAATGAATATCTGCTAGTACACCCTGCTCTAAGTTCTGTTATACAATCAAAAAGGTAATTGAACCAATTATTGGCTTAATTAGTCCTGATTAACATGTGTTCCATTGATGATGTAAAGACACCTATAAAACCTGCAGGACTGCTCCAGTGTGCTTGATGTACCTTTAGACACGATGAAAGCTCTAGTGACAGGTGCTTTAGATGTCTGAGTTTTAAAAAGTCAAGAGGATGTGATTTCTAAAACTGAAAAAGAGGCAAAGTATCCCTAAACAATAAGAATGCACTTGAGTGATTAGCTTCAGTTTACAAGCTCTTATTTTATGATCCTTTTCACACGTTTATGATGTTTGACATAATTATTTCTATTATTTCTCAAATATGGTTTAATGTTTTTATATTATAACTGTCTCTTTTTTATGTACATATTTTTTTGGTTTTGATTGTAGAACGGCTCTTTTGGTGCAGGTGTTTGTCGTAGACATATTTAATATAGGCTAGATCACTATTAATAACTGTACTGAGGCTTGCACATCTCAGTAACTTGATCAACAAGCTTCCTCAGCGGGCTGGTTTGTAGGGTACAGTTGAGAATTTGTTACAAAAGAAGGGGGACAGCCTTCTGTGCCTTCCAGTGTTACCGATTTGGATGAAAATATCCCAGCTGTTTCAAAGAAGGCATGTCCTTGTACAAACAATATACTACTTGACCCCAAGTGAGAGTGAGAGTGTGACACAATAATTGTAATATTCAGTGGCATTTTTAATCCTAACATGAACAAGATAAAAGAGCCCAGTAAAATTACTGACATCTTATTTTGATGCCTTAATAATTACATCCAAAGTAGGCTTTCACTAAATTTGTTATTGTCACCAGTACTGAAAAAAAAAAAGAAAGAAGTTCATGTGGCACTGAACCATATGCATTAGCCAAATCCAGGAATGTCACATGGAGCTCTTTCCTCTTTTTTAGCTGATTGAATTTGTTGCCAGATTACGCTGATATGTTCTAAGCATCCTGGGAAACCTGGAATGCTTGCTTTTTGTACTGAAGTGTCAATGAAGCAGTTCTTTAAAGTTTAAACGAGTTTGCACTGCATTCGGGACATTGCATTCAATAATTGATGATTTCATGTTTATCTGGGTTGATTAGTTCTTTTATTAATAATATTTAATTGATGTGTTCTAAAGATCGAGGATTTACTATTAACACACATTCACGCGCAGACACAAGGAATGGTTAATCAAGAGTAGTATTTTATTAAGTACAAAAATAATAACAGAAATCAGAAAAGTCATAAAGTAAATCTCTTAGTCTCTAAGCACAAACACAATTTAAAAACTCTTACTGCCTTAACTTGACTAGCAGGCAATTGAAATATGACACCGCCTGTCTCCTCACACACCAGCAAGTAAGCAAGCAGGCTGTGACATAGTAGCTTGCTCACACACACACACACATCCAAGCACACAGCCTCAACTGTGAGGATGCAGACAATCTTAGAATATATCACATTAAGCTCATTAATGGTATATAGATTAAGTATGTGGCAAATTTACTTTTAAAGAAATTCTTCATACCACAATATGAGGTAGATTACTTTTAGTTACTTCATCAAGTTTCACTAAAAGTTAGTTCACATACAAAGTGCAAACTAAATAATTAATAGTTCAATTCTATGCAAATGTGGTACAATTAATTAATATAGTTCCATGAAAGGAAAATGGAACTGGAATTATACTCAAAGGTTCCTTGAAGCTTAGACTTTTTGTCTGCTGGCTTGGAAACTCGATCTGTTGAAGTGTCCAGTACAAACTCTCCTCTCCGCAACGAAGTCTTCATTCCTACATTGGATCAAACTCGACAACAAAGCTTTCAATTCATCGATAGATCAACAAACATTTGCAGCAAAGTCTTCAGTCCTCGGTATAGGATCCACAACAGCGCCCCTTGGCTCTGTCCTCTTCGCTGAATCTTTTAGCTATGCAGGTAGCACGGCACAGTTTCTTTTGGATACTGTGGTTTTAGGTGTACAAAAGACCCAGGCTGGTTTGTCTGATAACAGTCGCTGTACGTTTTACGGTAGTCCTCTAGCCGGGCCTCAGTCTCATTGCTTGTGGTCGTTGACTCACTTGCAGCTTGCTTCCTCGTCATCAGTCTGTTTCTAGGCCTGTCTTGATTCTGTTTTTAGGTAGAGTCCCGGAGTTGCAGCTTTGCTTTGACAGCACCTTTTTTAGCATTCAATGTGGAGCGCAAAATATTCAAATTTGCTTGAATATTTATAGTCTTTCTCTGCTAAATAGCCACTTTCATGAGATTATCTTGCCTTTTTTTAAACTCCCAGTCCTTTGATGTTTAATGTCCTTTTCCAGTGGAATATCGCTAGTTTGTGTCTTCCTTGTGTCAAAACGATTGTTGTTATATATGTTAATTATCTGTAAATAATTCAACTGTCCACTCAGCCTGATCCAGTTCAGAGGCCAGTCCTCTAAAAAAAAAAGTTGTAAAGAAAAATATCTTTAAATACAGTGGCTCTCAAAAGTATTCACCCCCCTTGGACTTTTCCACATTTTATTGTGTTACAATTAGGAGTTGTAACATACAACGTGTTACAATTAAGAGTTTTTGCCACTGATCAACACAAAAAAGTCCATAATGTCAAAGTGAAAAATAAAATCTACAAATTGTTCTAAATTAATTACAAATATAAAACAGAAAAGAATTGATTGCATAAGTGTTCACCCCCTTTGCTACGACACACCTAAATAAGCTCTGGTGCAACCAATTGTCTTTAGAAGTCACATAATTAGTTGAATGGAGTCCACCTGTGTGCAATTAAGGTGTTTCACATGATTTCAGGTTAAATATACCTGTCTCTGGGAGGTCCCACAGTTGGTTAGTACATTTCCTAACAAAAACGACCTCATGAAGACGAAGGAACATTCAAAGCAAATCCAGAATAAGGTTCTTCAAAAGCACCAATCAGGGGTACAATATAAGAACATTTCCAAGGCATTGAATATTCTCCGGAGCACAGTAAAGTCCATTATTAAGAAACAGAGAGAATATGGCACAACTGTGAATCTGCCTAGAACAGGCCGTCCTCAAAAACTGAGTATCCAGGCGAGAAGGGCACTAGTCAGGGAGGCCAGTAAGAGGCCTATGGCAACTCTAAAGGAGTTACAGTCTTCCACGGCTGAGCAGGGAGACACTGTGCATATGGCAACAATAGCCCGAGTGGCGAAAAGAAAGCCATTGTTGAAAAAAACTTACATCAAATCTTGGCTAGAGTTTGCCAGAAGGCATATGGGAGACTCTCAAAACAATCCACACCATTCTCAAAACAAATCCACACTACTCCTCTGTGCGCCTGTGTCCACTGAATGTGATGTCACAGTGCAGCTCCTACTTTGAACAGTAGTGCGAACACACCCGAGCCGTGGCTCAGCTTGGTTCCAGCTTGGCTCGGCTCGGCTCAGGTGTGCAAGTATGAAAAGGCTATAAGAGATTATTGGTCCACTTCCCTTCAAGAAAACCATACATGGATCGCAATCCTCTTCGGCAAGAAGATGCTATTCACCGTCTGAAACACTGAGAGCAGTGAAGAAAAACAACACCTCACTGCCTCAGCCACATACACTGCAACATAATGAAGAAGACGCCAGTCATTAAAAATGACATTGACCAATGAAAAACGACTGGGAAGACACATGGGTTCTTGCATTACCCTGAGCAAAATGGAAAATCTAATTGTGTGTGCTGCCAAACAAAAATGACTTTATGATAAATCCAACAAAGGTTACTTGCATTTATATATATGTAAAGACATTGCCATGGACATGTGTATGAATGATATGTACTATAAAACATGAAAACCTGGATTTTGTGCAGTATAGGTTTTTTTTTGTTTGTTTTTTTTTTTTTTTTTTTTACTCTATATCACGTATGATGCATTTCTCTGTGTTTAAAGTATTATGGATTTTCTTGTTGTTACTGCATCTTTTAAAGTGCTTTGTGATTGTTCACTATGAAAGCGCTATATAAAATAAAGATTGATTGATATACTACATTTAACATTTTTTGTGTTCAAAGTTATGTAAGAATTAACAGAATTGTATTTATTTTTTATTAAAATGTTGAAACTAGGTATATTTAATACAAAGCCTCCACTGCACAGCTCTGCAGAGCTCTGCACAACGCTCTGAAGTATGATATTAACACATCTAGTGTGCAATGGATTGATGAACGACTTCTTCAGTTGATAGATGTTAAATGATTGAATGCATCCAGTGTGCAAAGGCCTTAACTTTGATTCCATAATCCATAATCATTAACCATTCCATAATCTGCCAAGTTTAGTAATGAGTATGCTGATGCAACGGTGATCAACACTGTCCAATCACAGCGCAAACATCCCGCAATTTGCATTTTCGTTACGACAATTCGCAAAGTGCACATTTTGTTTTATGTACGATGAAAAAATCTGTTAATGAAGAGAGTCGCAATATACTTATTTAATTTATTATTTGCGTCATCATATTGACATCTATAACGAGAACTGTGCAGCATTTTTTCAAATTTCATTTTTTTCGGCAGCTGAGTTGTGGTTTGCTGCAGCAGACGGTGTCCGCAGGGTAACGTCTATACATGCAAGGGTGCAAGAATCAAAATAGCATTGTTCGTGTTAAATGTGAACATCATCTGAACAGTGCATTCTGTTCCATCTTCATTTCACCTGTTTCAATATTGTTATATTGATTCTATAGTGGGGCCCCATCCTTCACCCCCACAAAGCTTTTCATAGTCATACTGTAGCCCCTCACTAAACCGAACATGTCTGTCTGACATAAGGAGGTATCAGGCTTAAAAACAATACAATAAAATCACACACACGTACATTTACAGCTCTTGATGTATTTTAAAAATAAATCATTGCGCTGAAATAACACTAATGTGTTTTGGGTAGGCTACACATTGCATTATGTAAAAATATAAATATATACATTATACAGTACAGTAGTAAAATCAAATGAACACCTAGCGCACTTTTTTTGTACTAACGGTAACACAACATAAATCATGCCGCTGCACTGTACACATTGGTGTACAACACAAATAAAAGATTATTTTAAATTGAAACTAAATGATTTTAGGGTTTTTTTAAAATTGTATTTTAATTATTATTATGTTTAACTTGGTCTACTTAGTAGCCTATACAATTAACACACAATAAATCATGATCCTATACAGATGCTCAGAATGAGCTGGAAGGGTTAGTGGCACATGTGTGCAGTCTATTGCTCCCAACACGCTGGGAAAACCAGAAATGTCACAGAAATTTGTTTTCAAGGCTTGTAAGTGCACTCTGACTTTAGTGAAAATTAGGTACTTGGGTGTTCGTCTCAAAAATACATTGAGCCCAATCGGCAACACATGAGAAAAAGCGGACTGGGAAATGCCATCAACAATTGCGACTGTTTAAAAACATGCTTTCAAAAGGTCTTAAGAAATTGATGCAATTATGTGGCAATTGCCCGTAGCTTTAGTACATCTCATTACAATATTTTTGATCCCTCATTTGCTCTGTCCACACCCATTTTTTGTGAATTTCTACAGGAATGCCCAGAATTACATATTCATTTAAGGCTAAAGCGCAAATAAGAACTGCGGCTGCAAAGCATTCGTTAAAACGATGCAAACAGTGTTGCGTTTGTTTAGCACATTTCACGCTACACTTCCCACTGGTTTGCATGTGGTTTGCAATTATTCCAACAGACACAACACTTTAGTACATCTACCTCCTAGTGCTGAAGTATCTGCAGATCACATTATGTGTGCTAGGACTCATTCTCCAAGATGAACATTATTAATATTATTAATGCAAGCGTCCTGTTTTGACTGAGGCACCTGCCTCCGTATTGCTTTTATTGAACTCACTTAACTCAAGGCCCTAAGGACCTGTCGCTGCCCCCACTTACTGTGTGTATTAGACTATTATAATTATACTGAATGTAAAACAACTATATTTTTGTATTATTTGTAAGGTGTTTTTATTTTGATTTTGAAAGAGAAAACAGTCATATTTTTCAGTTTATTTTTTATTGACAGCAGTAGATATAGCCTGTCCCTTTATTATGAAGTGTAACAATCAGAGGCTGTCTTGAACATGGAGCTCTCTATACACATGTTCCTTTATTATGAAGTGTAACAATCAGAGGCTATCTGAACATGGAGCTCTCTATACACATGTTCCTTTATTATGAAGTGTAACAATCAGAGGCTGTCTTGAACATGGAGCTCTCTATACCCACATCCTAGCAGAATCCTTGGATCTTACAATGCTGTTTTCTTTTTAAACCGTTAAGGCTTAAGCGCCTATATTTTCTCACTCCCAAAGCAAGAAAGAATAATGTGAAGACATGCTGAAAATGCCAGAATAATTAATCTGCATCAGGTACTGTGAGTGGGCAATTCATGTGTGTGGTTATAGAACAAATAGCAACACTTTACTAGAGTAAACTTTTTAAAGGGTTTCTACCTGGTTAATGGCAAGCGAGTCGTTCTCTACGAGGTGGAGTTTAATTTCAAATGACAGCATCTGCATCACTTCTCTGTTACATCAGCTTGTCACAAAGACGGCCGGAGTGGGGGACGTCAGACAGGAACCAGGAAATAAACAAAAACAGAGAGGTGGAGTTTGGTGGAGCTGAGCAAATGGTTTCGCTCAGCATTTAATAAATGAACAGACAGCCAGAAAATAAACAGCTGTAAGACAAACAAAAACACAGGACACGGCACTGGTAGCCAAAATAAACAGACAATCAAAACAGACTATACTAAACAAACACGTGAGCAGATATTTTTTTAACTACTATTTCTTCTTCTTATTATTACCTCCGTCTCCAACCCATTCTCCACTCACCGAACACACAACCCAGAGTGGGTGAAAACATGCAGCTTTTATGCAGCTGTACCGAGACTCGATAATCAATCATTCAACTGGAGTCGCAGTAAAACTACATATTATTACGTTTTACTTGCAATCGTTGTGTCTAAATACAAATATACATTTTAAACACTCATGTTACACAGACCCGTTTATATCCCGTGTACCAATGACTATACACCAACATTAACACACAAAATAAAATACACACAGGTGCAGGCACTTTGCCACACAGCTTTTTTACAAAAAGTTTTTTCAAGTTACATTATAATTACTATATACTTATATTTACTACATGCATTTAGCACACCATTCTGTAACTGAGGGAGAATGGCAGTCTCACCCTTCTGTAACTGTGAGAATGGCAGTCTCACCATTCTGTAACTGAGAATGGCAGTCTCAACATGAGAACATCCTTACTATATACAGTACTTATATTTACTAAATGCACTTAGCACACCATTATGTGACTATGAGAATGGCAGTCTCACCCTTCTGTAACTGAGAATGGCAGTCTCAACGTGAGAACATCTTTACTATATACAGTACTTATATTTACCAAATGCACTTAGCACACCATTCTGTGACTGTGAGAATGGCAGTCTCCAAGTGAGAAAATCTTTCAGGTGCATACCAGATCTGGTGAAAGGATATGCTAGCATGCTTCTCCCCTAAAGTGGACATTTAGTATTACAACTTCATGTTGTGCACCATACAAATATACAGTAAATGAACCAAGGACACTTTGATTTGTTTAATGCAATCCATTACTGTAGTACTTGAACTGTACCTGAAATAAGACAGATCGAATTTTGATTTGTGACAGATCTGCTATCTAAGCATGCTGAACACTGTTATTTAAAATTGAGATTTTCTAATGAGGGAACATAAAGCACATCATTCACATTGAAATATAGAGATAGTGAAATACAAATCCCGTTTCTTTTGGGATAGTAGAAGCACTTAAGTTGAATAAAATAGTCAATGACTGTGACAGAAATATAATGAATGTTGATTATAAATCTCCCTCCTGACCTGTGAAAGCTCAAAGCAGTGAAAGTAGGGTCCTTTGGACAGGCTGGCCCAACAGAATCGCCATCGAACTCTCTTCAGGTGTCGTGGGCTAGTCGACGAAACGCTGAGGACGGTGTCCACTTCAAGACCCCAGAGATGTACCCTGCTCAATCCAGACAGTTGTCATGCTGATGCGCTGGGGAGGCAAAATAAGCTGATCCCTGGAGACAGCATTACACTTCAGCAATCAACACCAGACAGAAGGATATCTACATCATCAGATAGAAGGAAACGCAAATGGATGGAGAACAGATGGATCACATTAGTGTACTGTAAAGCTACTGTCTTAGATGGTGCTTATCTTGGCCGAGCCAAGTTCAAATCGGCATGAAGTTTTAAGATGTACTCTCATGTAATGGAAATCATTGATTTCACCTTTTTTCTGAAAAATGAAACGAAAAAATTTCAATGTCAATCTGATTTACATATACTGTACATGTTTGTTTACATAATTATGGATCGATTTAAATTAATAATATTTTTTAGGCATTCAGGTCTAGCGGAAAATCCAAATTGTATTCCATCTCATTCAATCAATCAAAGCCTCTATGTAAGAAACAATTCTCATTAACAATGTTACAGTTGCCAAGGTCCTCCTATTATGTATCAAGGTATTGTTTTCAGGTGGACTTTAAAAGCAATGCTACAGGATGTAATTGTACTCTTTGTATTAACAAGATAAATATATATTGATTTGTTTTTGTTAATGTGTTGTAATTGCAGATACAGGTTTGTGCAATAACAGCACTTTAACAAACCCAATTAAAGCTACAGTACCCCACACTTCAATAGGATTTATGGCTGAACATTTTAGCCTTATATGCCCTCTGCTTAATCAGAAACCAGATGTTGTTCACATACCAGTTTGTTTACATTATCTAAGAGTTTCATTTATAGACACAGTCTTTCTCCCTGCTTCTGTTTTAGCTCAGGGAATCCTTTCTCTCACTATGTTAACATTGTAGGTGGTTTTGTTTTACATGGCATAAAACAGACTTTTAATTGGTATGCAATTAATATAAATAAAATATAAATAAAATACACATTTTTGCTAAAATAAAGCATTACCATTTTAAAAGAAATACCTGTACAGCTAATATTTTAACTTTGGGCTTGTGATGCTACTGCTTTATTTACATGTGTAAAAAACTATCATTTAAAATGCATTTTCAGTTTCATTAGTTTTGTTCGATGAGGCGAACCAAATGCCTTTGCCTGCTGTTCAATTGCAACAGGGTGGAGTCTGGGCACCAACCGGAGACCACACCCCTCAAACAAGGTTCTTAACCACTATGCAAAACAGTCAGGCTGGTCTCATTCTGAAACATCTCTCTCTCTCTCTCTCTCTCTCTCTCTCTCTCTCTCTCTCTGTCATTGACAGGGCAGGATTTTCTAAAACACCTCTCTCTCATCAACAGGGCAGGATCTCATGAAACATCTCTTATTGACAGGGCAGGATCTTCTGAAACACCTCTATCTCCCCCCCCCCCCCCTCTGCCCGTCGTCGCTCTCCTGCTGCGTCTCTCTCTCTGTTCTCTTTGCCTTAGCATATGGAGACGTCAGTCCCCCTTCATGTTCAAGAGAAACCTAATTAGTATAAGCTGTGAGCTGCTAATTATCCCCCCCCCCCCCCCCCCCCCCCCCCCCCCCCCCTGCAAAATGTTAGATATACATTGTAAAGGAGAATATCACAAAGAACAAATACCCCAGGAGTTCATTATTATTGTATCTGCAGCAGCAAGCTAATATCATTTTTCAAATGGTAAGTATTAAACATTGATCAAATGAAAATGTACATTACTATTAAACTCTAGGTTTATGAAATTTGGAACTGCTGCACGCCAGAGAAGCTGGTGTTTACTTTGCTATCAGACTGAAGGGATTTCTAGTAATTTGCCCAAGAGAAAATTTAGCAGTGTTTAGCCACCCAGTAAAGGCAAGCTGACCTTCAGATATGTTTGAAAGAGCATTCCCTGTATTTCCTCTAAGCCTTCGAGCTTAGGCACTAATTCCATCTAGGTGTCTGGTAAAAGATTCACATTGAGATTGATATGTCTCACTAATGATTGACTCCCACGTTGTTTAAATCCAAGATATTTCTAAATGCCATTACAGAAACTTAATTCACCCTTTAAAAGCCACATATATGGAGAGAAAAGGCATTATATTTTTCTATTGTACTGCCAAAATATCTGAGATCCTCTAATTGTAAAACATCTTTCTGCCACAGATATAGATCTTTTTTTGGAACACGTTAGTGTGAAGGCACATAATTATTGTAGCAGAAAACAACAACATCTTTATAGCTTAGGGCTGGCTCTTATTGAGTGTTGTCTGGACATTAACTTTCATTGGAAGTACGTTAGTTTTTAAATAAGTAATGTAAACTTGGTGCAATTACCTTTCCTCAGCATCCTATTGTGACAGGTGTGGCTAAGACACCATTATTATTATTATTATTATTATTATTATTATTATTATTATTATTATTATTATTATTATTAGTCGTAGCCAGAGTAGTAGTAGTATTATTAGTATTAGAATTCACTATTAAGGTGTTTCAGTTCACTTAGATTTTTATTTTGGTAAAGATGTAAAATTGTTTGGGTTTATTCTTTCATTATTTTGAGCACTAAAAACTGGAAATAGAGGAGACGGCTGATTGTGCATGTTTGCTGGTCAAAGGGGCTGGATTTGGCAGGAGCCCACACAAACCCTTGCACAAGTTAAGTGTTTTATTCCTTTTCATAAGAAACGTTTTTAGCGCTTGTGTTAGTTTTATCTGGAATATTGGAACAAAGGGGCTGGTGGCAGGACAGTGTTGTTGTGTTTTCATTCTGCAGAGCTGTGTGCAGGACTGGGTTGCACGGCTCTGCAGCTGTGTTGTTTGTGTGCATGAACAATGTTTCCCTGTTTGCAGTCCTACTCTACACCATTGCTGACCCTGGACACACCTGGTAGGAGCTGGAGGGGACGTGCTGGCAGCCTGCTGATTGGCCGGGACTCCTTCTGGTTATTACATTGTTGCAGGGTTGGGGGTTATTAAAGAGCACCCTGTGTACTAGCAGAGTGTGAAGTGTTTTGGAGGGCAGTTGCTGTTGACCGTTTTTATGCTAAATAAAAGAGTTGCTGCTTTGTAAGATACCTGCTTCTACGCTTCTTTCTTTCTCCCTCATTTTGCTATTACTATAGTTGGCTCAAGCCTGGTAAATTAGCAAAGAGTGGAACACTTTCACAATTTCACCTGATTCAACTACAACTGCTGGCTGTAGAGGTGCGAATGCAGAGGAGGCCTCGTATGATTTACAAGTGACAAAGAAAAGGGCGTCAAAAAAACGCAAGTATGATGAAAGTTATATTGAACTTGGATTTACATGGACTGGCCCTGCATAGGTTGCTGAGGGGAACACGGGGAAAACTGCCCGCCCGCAGTGGCTGTGAAGAGGGTCGGTGCCTCAGAAAAGGGGGATGCCGGCTACAAAGAACGGGGGGGAGGTCAGGAGACCAGTTCCCCCAGCCGCTCTTCCATGGCAGGAAGTACGATGGGGTGAGCCCCATAAACTTTCGTGGCAGGAGAAACAATGGCTGAAGCCCCGGAAGAGGGAGCTGCCAGCCACGAAGGAGTGGGGAGTGAAGGACCTCCCACCATGTCCACCCCCGTGGATTAGTGGGACTGAGGGGGGAGGTGGCCGTTGGGGCCATGTGTGCATTGCACAAGGGGAGGGGGGGGTATGTAACAGGGCGAGCAGTCCTGTTCAGTATTTATTTTAGAAAGGGGTTTCCCCCTCTGCCCCTGTACTGTGGTTTGTGTTTGTTTTATTTCTCTCTCTCTCTCTCTCTCTCTCTCTCTCTCTCTCTCTCTCTCTCTCTCTCTCTCTCTCTCTCTCTATATATATATATATATATATATATATATATATATATATATATATATATATATATATATATATATACGCTGAAGTGCCTTGTGTTTTTGTATTGTTTTGCAGCGTGGATGGGAATCTCCATCCACATTAAAAACCTGTGCAGAAGGTGGCCATCTTCTGAATGAATTGATTAATTTGTTGCTAATCCTGAGATGCCTACCTGCATAAATACCAGCAGCTCTCTGCATTCCTAGGGGGTGTACGGAGGAGAGCAAGAGAGCGAGCAAGGAGAAAAGAAATTTAAAAATAAAGATCAATGAAGGCTATTGCCCAGCCTGATTGTATTTTGTGTTCGTGACTTGTTTTGTTTATTATTTTATTTTTGTGCTCTGTGACCAAGAGTTTGTTTTTGTTAAAACCTTTTATTTATTTTTGTTGTTAAAAATAAAATGGCGCATGCTGCGCCTGTGAACTGCAGTTACCTGACCTGTGTGTGCTTCCTGTTTCTGGCTTGACGTCACTACAATGCCAGTTCCTGCCACACCATGACAAAATTGAATCTTTGAACAAGAAACTGCTGTTTTGGGATAGCTGCTTACAAAGAAATATAATTGACTGCTTTCCAACACTGCAGGAATTTCTCACAACAAATGAGATGCAGTTACATGAGGGTGTGAAAGCTGACATTGTGAAGCACTTAAAACAACTTGGCCAGCAAATATTTTCCCAAAATGGATAATACAAACGCCTGGATTCGTAGTCCATTTGAGGTGTCCGAATGTCTCTCAATTCCTCATCTGTCAGTGCATGAGCAGGAGAAACTTTTAGACCGTGGCCTTAAATTTGAGTTTGCACGCAAACCCTTGGCAGACTTTTGGGTGGAAAGGATGGACGATTACCCGGACCTGTCAAAACGAGCTGTCAAGTTTCTGATGTAACGTACCTTTGTGAGATTGGATTCTCTGCCCTCATGGTGATCAAGACCAAGTACCGTCAGAGATTGAACGTCGAAAATGACTTGAGACTAAAACTCTCTCCAATTTTCCCTGCCATCAGTGACTTGTGTAGTAACAAGCAGGGAGATCCATCACACTGAAGGTAAGCATTTTATTATTATTTTTTTTTATCAGCATCAGTAGGCCTACTGTACTGTATGTTACTCAACAAGAATTAAAAAATGCCAATAATGTATTTTCGTATTTCAAGCGTCAGCTGTAGAAATGCATGAATAGTAAACTCGTCTTTGCATCCTTTTCTGTACGTATCTTTTTATTATCAACAAAAATACATAATTGAGATTATTAAAATAGGTTGTGTGTGTAGTGATGAGACCAGCATGGAGGCTTCAATTTAATGTTTCCAATAATAATGTAATGATTTAATCTGGGACAACACACTCCAGGGCTTGTGCGGTTTGTCGTATGGTGTTATTGTACTGTTTTGATTGATATATATGATATATACACACAGTGGTTTGCAGAAATATTCACCATCCTGCAAAGTTTTCACATTTTGTTGGCACCTGAATGTACTCCATGACCCTTTCAAATTAGACGTTACGTGTAGAATCTACACAAACTACTCCACATTGATAAAGTTAAAAACATGCATATAGAATATAAATAAGTAAGATTAGTGAAATGGTTTCAGCCTGTGTGTACTCAAAGTGGTTTAACTTGTAGATAATTTCCCTCAGGTATACACCCCTTAGACATCCCTTTGATTTACATAACTGTAATAAAAAAAAAGCGTGTTCTAGAAAGTTCTAGAAATGCGTTCAAGTTCATCTTTACCCTTGCCCTATAATAACCCTGTATCTTATATAACTTGTTTTTGTCACGTTTATATAACTTGTTTTTGTTAGAATGTTCTAGGGAAAGGAATGGTTTATTCAGAGGTCCGAGCCTCGAGGGAGTGATCTGGCCAATTACTCTCTCGCATGCAAAAGCCTAACTTGGTAAGTTATAAAGGACGGGGTTCTCCCTTGCTCTGATGAGAGTCAGCCGTGAGGATTAGCGCGCAGTCCTGCTCGGTAATTTCTTGGAGACAGCTGCTTTCTCTTACCTTTCTCTTACCTTTCTCTCCCGATCCGCTTGGAAGGGTAAGAATTAGTTCAGTTGCGCCTCATGGATTGTATTGATCTGTGATTAATATAATCTTTGTATGTAATTAGGGATATGCATTAGGGATATCGTTATTCGCAGTATAGCATCTGTGTATGTAACTGCGTGTGTGTGTGTGTGTGTGTGTGTGAAATAATAAAGGACCTTTTAAAATTACTCTGTGAAGTAATTGTCTTATTTACTTCCACATCAACTTCCTTTTAAATTTAAAGTAATTAAATTTCACACAACAATAACCTACTCAACACTTTCAATGTGTGAAAGAATGGGGGCATAAAAAAAAAAAAATCATTTAAAAATAAAAACCTGGAAAGTCTTCATTAGATAAGTATTCACCCCCTTTGCTATGACACTCCTAAATAAGCACGGGTGGAACCAATTGCCTTCAGAATTCACACAGTAAGTTAAATGGAGTTCATCTGTGTGCAATAAAAGTGGTTCACATGATTTCAGATTAAATACACCTGTCTCTGTAAGGTCCCACAGTTGGGAAGTGCATTCAAACCAAAGATACTACCATGAAGACCAAGGAGCTTTCAAAACAACTCTGGGATAAATTTGTAGAAAGGCACAGATCAGGGGAGTGGTATAAAAAGATTTCAAAGGCATTGAATATCCCTTGGAGCACAGCCAAGTCAATCATTAAGAAGTGGAAGTATATGGCATCACCCAGAATCTGCTTAGAGCAGGCCATCCTCCCAAACTGAGCAGCCGGGTAAGAAGGACATTGGTCAGAGAAGCCACCAAGAGGCCAATGACAACTCTGAAAGACCTGCAGTGTTCCATGGCTGAGATGGGAGAAACTGTTCATATGTCAGCAGTAACTGAGGTACTCCACAAATCTGGCCTGTATGGAAGAGTGGCAAGAAGGAAGCCATTTCTAAAAAACAGCCCATGTAAAATCCCACTTGGAATTTGTAAAAAGGCATGTGGGAGACTCTGAAAAGATGTTGCAAAAGATTTTATGGTCTGATGAAACAAAAATTGAACTATTTGCCCTAAATGCAAACCATTATGTCTGGCGCAAACCTAACCCAGCACATCACCCAGGTAACACCATCCCTACTGTGAAGCATGGTGGTGGCAGCATCATGCTATGGGGATGCTTTTCATGGGAGGGACTGGGAAGCTTGTCAGGGTAGAGGGCAAAATGGATGGAGCTAAATACAGGCAAATCCTTGAGGAAAAAAAGTGTGGAAGCTTAGGAAACTTCAGTGTTCAAAAGAAATAAGACTGGGATGTAGATTCATCTTTCAGCAGGACAATGACCCCAAGCACACAGCCAAAGCGACACTGGAGTGGCTTAAAATCAAGAAAGTGAATGTCCTAGAGTCAAAGCCTAGACTTGAATCCAATTGAGAATCTGTGGCAAGACTTGAAGATTGCTGTCCACCAACGATCCCCATACAACTTGACAGAGCTTGAACAATTTTGCCAAGAAAAACGGGCGAATATTGCACAATCCAGATGTACAAATCTGGTAGAGACTTACCCCAAAAGACCCACAGCTGTAATTGCTACAAAAAGTTAGTTCTACCAAGTATTTCAAAGATGCTGATTATCCCTCTCAGCACAGTGAAGTCCATCATTAAGAAATGGAAGATGCATCATACCACCCAGACACTACCTAGATCCGGTCACCTTTCAGCAGGACAGTGACCCAAAGCAAAAAGCCAAAGCCACACAGAAGTGGTTGAGCAAGAAGATAATTCATGTTCTTGAGTGGCCCAGTCAAAGTCCTGACTTGAATCCAATTGAAAGGTTACGGCGAGACTTGAAGACTGCAGTCCATCAACGATCCCCAACAAACTTATCAGAACTGGAGCAATTTTCCCGTGAAGAATGGAGAAGCTAATAGAGACCTATCCAAATTTTTTTGGTGCAAATGGTGCTTTTACCAAGTTCTGACCTAAGGGGCTGAATACTTATGCCATCAGTAAATTTCATTTTGTACATTTTCTTTGCAAGTTTGCTGACATTTAACCTCCTCCTCATATAACAGTGTTCAGGTTAACCACTGCAGCTTTGAATAAAAAAAGTTTGTTTGAAAAACTGTGCACACATTATTTGTAATTCAACAAAATGTGACATTATTGGTAGGGGGGTGAATACTTCTGCAAACTATATACAGTACTGTATAAAAGTTTTAAACAGGTGTGAAAAAATGCTGTAAAGAATGCTTTCAAAAATGGACATATTAATAGATTATATTTGTCAATTAACAAAATGCAAAGTGATTGAACAGAAGAAAAATCTAAATAAAATCCATATTTGGTGTGACCACCCTTTGCCTTCAAAACAGCAGTAATTCTTCTAGGTACACTTGCACAAAGTCAAGGATTTTGTAGGCATATAGTCAGGTGTATGATTAAACAATTATACCAAACAGGTGCTAATGATCATCAATTCAATACGTAGGTTGAAACACAATCATTAACTGAAACAGAAACAGCTGTGTAGGAGGAATAAAACAAGGTGAGGAACAGCCAAACTCAGCTAACAAGGTGAGTTTGCTGAAGACAGTTCACTGTCAAAAGTCATACACCATGGCAAGACTGAGCACAGCAGCAAGACACAAGGTAGCTATACTGCATCAGCAAGGTCTCTCCCAGGCAGAAATTTCAAGGCAGACAGGGGTTTCCAGATGTGCTGTCAAAACTCTTTTGAAGAAGCACAAAGAAACGGGCAAAGTTGAGGACCGTAGACACAGTGGTCGGCCAAGGAAGCTTACTGCAGCAGATGAAAGACACATCATGCTTACTTCCCATCGCAATCGGAAGATGTCCAGCAATGCCATCAGCTCAGAATTGGCAGAAAACAGTGGGACCCTGATACAGCCATCTACTGTCCAGAGAAGTCTGGTCAGAAGTGGCCTTTATGGAAGACTTGCGGCCAAAAAGCCATACCTCCGACCTGGAAACAAGGCCAGAGACTCAACTGTGCACGAAAACATAGGAACTGGAGTGCAGAAAAATGGCAGCAGGTGCTCTGGACTGATAAGTCAAAATTTGAAATATTTGGCTGTAGCAGAAGGCAGTTTGTTCGCCGAAGGGCTGGAGAGCGGTACACGAATGAATGTCTACAGGCAACAGTGAAGCATGATGGAGGTTCCTTGAAAGTCTGGGGCTGCATTTCTACAAATAGAGTTGGGGATTTGGTCAGAATTAATGGTCTCCTCAATGCTGAGAAGTACAGGCAGATACTTATCCATCATGCAAGACCATCAGGGAGGCATCTGATTGGCCCCAAATTTATTCTGCAGCATGACAACGACCCCAAACATACAGTAAAAGTCATTAAGAACTATCTTCAGTGTAAAGAAGAACAAGGAGTCCTGGAAATGATGGTATGGCCCCCACAGAGCCCTGATCTCAACATCATCGAGTCTGTCTGGGATTACATGAAGACAGAGAAGAAACTGAGGCTGCCTAAATCCACAGAAGAACTGTGGTTAGTTCTCCAAGATGTTTGGGCCAACCTACCTGCCGAGTTCCTTCAAAAACTGTGTGCAAGTGTACCTAGAAGAATTGATGCTGTTTTGAAGGCAAAGGGTGGTCACACCAAATATTGATTTGATGTAGATTTTTCTTCTGTTCACTCACTTTGCATTTTCTTAATAGATAAATATAATCTATTAACATGTCTATTTTTGAAAGCATTCTTACATTACAGCATTTTTTCACACCTGCCTAAAACTTTTGCACAGTACTGTATATAGTTGTGAAATTCAGCCGATACTCACTGGGTACTGGGTACTGATGTCATGGAAAATAAGTTGCCTCTTGCCTTTTTGCCCATGCACAAATTCTAAATTTAAAGGGGCAGTTCGTTGGAGTCTCTGTGAAGCTTACAGGACTGTTTTTTTTTTTAAAGAAACGATAGTACTGCAAACAGTGTTTTTTGTTTAAAAATGATGACATTTGTCGTTTTAAATATCAAAATGTAACATTTATCAAAGTTGTTATGAATATAAGTGTTACGTTTAATATATTTTTAATTTGATGTAATTTAATCGTCAGGAGATTGATCGCTGTGTTTGAATATGCAATGTGTTTTTAGCAAAAATAAATGTTTTAAAAACGTATTTTTGATAGTATAATTTACTATAATTTATATTTGTGTGCAGTTAAAATCCCCTCTTGACAAAAGTTTACTTCCTGTCATATGTAAGCAAGTCTTCAGAGGTTGTAAAACGTACTTAAGTGTTGTTTAAGTTATTTGGATGTTTATGTAGGCTCACTTGAATTAAGTTATAATACCACTGTACATTTTGCTCGGTGATTTTGAACTTATCTAATAATTTGAATGGGGAGATGAGTACGAACACTTCTCTTCATATACAGAGTACTGTTTTTATCATTTTTAATCAAGTCTTACATGGGAAGGTGGGCTAAAGCTGTAAACTTTTATACAGAATGCATAATAGAGAACACATAGAACGATTAGCTTACTGCATATCATGTGCTTTAGAGCAAACCCATGATTTATTATGGGCATCTGTACCAGTTAACATGGTGGCTGTGTTACATGATAGACACCTATCGCTGACACACTTGCATATTACAGTGTGGATAGCGCTGCCTCCATGAAAATCATTAATCCTCACTTTCACAATAGGACTCTATCTGTGGTATATTAGGAAAAATAAAACATCACATCACATGTTGTATTTCACACAATGTGTGGTAGTTGAACAATTATTATTATATTTACATATTGTGATAGATGGGATGTATAGGAATTCAGGTACAAACAGTTAAAATGGTGGGGTTTTGATGAGTTTCTGCCTGAAATGAAAGTCACATGGTCAAAGGTTGTAAAATGTTTTTTTTTTTTTTTAAATCACAGTAGTTTAACAGGAATACACGGGGTGTTAAAGAACACAGACAACTACAATTCACAGAAAGCTAATGGTCACATGACAGCCTGCTGCAGGAATTGTGGGATATAAAAAACAGGAAGAGATCACTGTAGGACGAGAGGTAATGGTCTTCGGACTGGTAACCAAAGCATTTAGAAACCTTGTTATGCGTGTTGTTGGAGTGTCTGGGACCACATGTGTGTTTAAAATAAGTTTACTGCAGCTTCACTGGAAGGTGGTGAAGGCAAGCCGAGTAGAGTTGACTTGGCAAGTTCATGGAGTGAGAACGACTGTTTTGGAAGTGTATCAGAACAGCAGCAGGAAACTTTGGAAACACTCGAACTGGGAGTTCACAAACCAAAGATATTTGCACGAAGCGAACACAGCAACAAGAGCGTAGATATGGATTCAAGCTAATTTCCAGAGCTGGGTATACTTGCCTGCAGTACTCACAACTGCCAGAGAGGCGCCACATAGACAAGCAGGGATCTGGGGTAAAACAGACACAGATCTTTTCCACCGGATCAGGATTACAATTTATAATCAGAAGTAACCAAAGTGCACACTTACCTGGGAGTTGTTTCTGGAAGAATGGTTTTATTTTGTCTTTGTTTTGTTTATGGTTTGAGTTAGCCAAACCATAACAGATAGTCAGGGAGCAAGCAGTGAGTTAGCGCTCCAAACCCATGCTAGGTTTCACTTGTTTGTGAATAAACTTGCTTCTTCTACTTCAGCCAACTGTTGTCTTGGTCACATTCTGTTGGGGATTATGTCAGGGATCCAATAACAAGTGATCTAACTCATTGCAATCCCTTTCAAAATAAATACAGTGCATTTGTCATCCACAAAGCTCTCAAAAGTATTTAATACACGCAGCAGTCATACAAAAAAAAAAGCTCTTTTTTTTTAAAAACTGAGCATTCAGATCTTCAAGGGAACAGCTTGTCAAAAAATGTGTCTTTATATGGTGTTTTGGTGATATCAGGGAAGTTATTGTATTTTTCTTCATAATAACTGAATACATTTTATTTAAAGTGCATAATACGTACAGTTTGAAGAGAAATAATGGAAAAAACACCACAATGTCACATTTATAGTGTAATACACTGTAGATGCACAGTACAATTAAAAATGCAATGTTCTCTCTTGCTCTTGAGTATTGTGCTTTAAGATTCCAGTATAATGTCTGAGTGAATTAAAAAAAAATGTTTGAAACAATGCTAGTATTTAAAATATCTTGCTTTCAGACATTGCATGTTTTACGGTATGTGTGTTGCGGCTCTTGGCCATGTGAAATGTTGATATGCAGCACATAGGGTCAGGAAGTTTGGCCACCCTTGTTGTATTGCATTGCCTTTATTGATTGACGGAAACACTGTCATTACCTGCGAAAGCTGATTTAGTGGGCAGAAATCTCTACTAAGCAGATACTAAACTTACATAAGCAGGACATAATCTAATTCTTCGCTATTCAGACATCAACCATTCTTTATCAAATTTGAAATGACTGAATATTCTGAACAAGCTGAATTCTACTCTCTGAAAGAGGGTTTAACATTTGCGTTCAGAAAAATGTACATTAGCTCTGTGCATGGATGTTTGAAAATCCATCCGATGTATTATTCCCCTGGCGTTGGGGATAGAGGAGGCAGCTGTACATGTATCCACAGAATTTTACCCATTGTTTAACATTGTGTTCAGTGCCTCACCATCTGGCTATGCTGTGGCCCTTCTTTCATATATCTAGAGAAGTGACAGAATCTGGGGTTTATGGAAGCATCTCTCTGTCTGTCTGTCAAACATACAGTTTCATAAGTGCACATGGTGGGTGTAGGACACGGTAACTTACTTTTACCATGATCTCATCTGAAAGCTGTCTTTGTATTTGCAGCTGTGGCGGGGGATGCTTATCACTGACATGCTTGTTAGCAATAGTGACATTTTCACATTTATTACTGGAGATAATGAGTCTGGAGATGGTCCGTCTGCATTGTCTACTTAATAGAGATTAATACATCTGTATCTTGAGGGATCTATTTTTAAAGCCTTTAATGAGTTTCCCAGTTTACTTTTATGAAATAGTATTTTCCATGTTTTTTATTAACTATACATTGATATTATATTAATATTCACTGCTGTTTAGTACTATGTACTGTTTGTAGGGTTGAATATGTCAATAGTAAAAGGTTATAATTCATTCCTTAATTATTTTATCAGTATGATAGCATTCATTCAAATGTACAGCAATGGCCAAACATTGCTCATCACCTAGAATTTTAGAATTGAGACATCATTTAAAAAAAACTAAAATATATGAACATAATTTAAAACTTTTGTTTAACATCATGTAATCAAATAAACTATTAAATTATATCGCAAAAGTCTACTGGAAGCCATTATATAGTGCAGGATTTCATGTTGGATTTCGAAATGTCACTTTTTCCAAATGCCAGTTTTCTGTGACGTATATGAAAAACTACAAAGTGGCATTTAATTCAATATGTTAACCTAACATTATTGAGCAGGTTTCATTTGACTCTATGAAGCAAAATGAGTTCATTCTCTAGGGTGTGTATGTGAGTGTATGTACGTGTAGGTGAGTGTATGCACATGTAGGTGAGTGTATGCATGTGTAGGTGAGTGTAGGTGAGTGTTTGTGACGTGCAGTGAAGACGACTGCCCAGCCTACCAGCCTGTATTGTTCTCTTTAAATTGTTTATTTTGGCCCTTGTACCCTGTTTCTTTGTTTGTCTTTGTTCTTTTTGTTAGGACCTAGGACAGAGGGTCTTAGAGTAGCAAGTGCATGGAATGGGTTACCTGGCCATGTTGTTGAAGCAGAAGCATTGTGATCCTTTAAAACCCAACAAAGTTTTGGGATCAAACTGCTACTGGGAACCAGTAAAAGCAGTGATGGACTGAATGGCTTCCTCTTGTTCATACATTTTTTTTAATGTTCTCCTTATGTTTTTATATACTACGTGATGACTGAGCTTTGAGTTAATAGCTTTGATTTTCTGGCTCAATAAACTTACAACTTTAACAATGTTAAAGCAAATACTGTGAACATTAACTGTATTTCTGCCCCCCCCCCACTACTATTTACTGTAAATTACCCCATTGGACTCTTGCCATGGTTACCATTTTCATTTCCCAGTAGGTGTCAATGGAATGTGCCAATAAGTCACAAAGCATGAAAGCTGCCTTTCTTGTATATCAAATGCAATACATTACTAGCTGCACCAGTACTGTAATTAACATTGTTAATTTCTTCTATTGACCTTATACAGATTTACTATATGAAACATTGATATTTCACAATTCATTATTTAGAGACAAAAAGCCTACCAATCAGTGTTAAACAAAAAAAAAAACAGTGTTGACAAGTTTAATATTTACTTCTTTAACCTTTAATCAATTGGTTATTTTATAGCCTGCATTTTTAATAATATTTTACAGAGCTTGATTTGTTCCTTGATAACTGCAAAAAGATGACAGTTTTACACATAATACAACAAGAGTGGAGTCAGTGGAAGGCAGCAGTAGGCAGGCTTGATCCTGTCAGTCCCCTTACACAGCAGAACGGCCCACATAATAACTGCTGGAATAATGACATGATTGGGACACAGAACCACATTACCTTCCCAAGGAGCTGTCTCTGAATTACATTCAATAGTCTTGTGTATTTTTCTCTGAGATTATCCCAGTTGTGCATCACTTGAGTATATTAATAAACACTATCATGTTTAATAAGTAAGCAATAAGGCACGACAGGGTGTAGTATATACTCTAATATCCACACGCCCCGGGTGCGTTATAAATCATTCGGCGAAGCCGAGTGGCTTTAACCGCCCTGGGCGTGTGGATATTAGAGTATATCCCACACCCTGAAGTACCTTATTGCACTTATAAAATTGATCAATCAATAATACATTTTAAAGCAAAATATTACTGCCCATTTTCATCATGGCACAGCACAAATGAGTCTGCCTTTAAATCACGCAGCACAAATAAGACTGCCTTTAAATCACGCAGACCATTCCTCACAAGACCTGCAATAGTATTAGGTGAGAGTGCTTTTTTTTTTTTAATAATCTTTTGTTATCCAGGGTAGTAACAGGAGGTATCCCTAACAGATTTGTGCTACAGCTTCACAGTGACGAGAAAGACGTTATTTGCATGGAATACCCGGTTACTTATCAAACTGACTGCAATTTACAGCTTGGCAACATGGAGAGGTACTGGGCCAGTGTTAAGAAACAATTTACAACAATGCAGGGCACGGCAGAAGACATGATACCATCATACCTGAACACATTTAAAAGGTCTGACAGGAACTACTGAGACTCATTTATAAATGTTCAGCATCAGATCACACAGCTGCGCAGGGGGTGGGTCCAGTGGCAGCAGGCAGGCTGACTGAAAAACGGACAATGGGAGCAACGGCAAAAAAAGTCTTTTAACCCCAAAGTCTCTTTTAAGAGGGAACCAAAATCTTTTGTGAAAAGCTGAAATTTAAGAGATATTTTTTAAACTTTATTTTCAAAATGGGATAGGGAAGCGCCGTGGTTCAGGGAGAAGGAACAGAGTGATCAGAATGGTGAGTTTTGAATTTATTTGAAAAATTACTTTTGCTTTTTTCACTACTTTAATTAATCACTGGTGTCCGGTTCAGATTCATTCACTATCTCATGTACGCTTCGGTTTCCCAAAAGTTCAACATTTGCATAAATCTCGTTGGTCATGTTTATTGTGATAAATTCCAATATGTCTGCCGTTTTTGTTTTTAAATTCTAGTGTATGGATATCTGCCAGTGATTTGCCCATTTTTGACCAATCAGTATAAAGTATTTCAAATACCCATTTTATGTTTTAAGAAAAACTTTCTTAATTCTCAGTTTGATGCATTTCAGTAAACAGCAGCAGAAATGTTCTACATTCAGAAGCCCCAATGAATGGTAACGCAAAAATAATCACTAAGTGATGGAGATCATACCCACAATGATGATGAGAAGGACTTTCTTCAGTAGACGTTACGTGTGTCATAATCTGTGGGCATATGGAGGCTGACCGACCATCAATCTGTATGTCACCCTTACATTTGTACTTACATTTATAGACACATTTATTCAGGAAACTTGTGAAGAAGCTTAATTTGGACATTCTTTAGCACAAGTCAGAATTTGGGGGTGTCTATATGGTCCTGACATTGCTTGATTGTATTAATGTGGGAGGGATTGATTGATTGTTTAATTGTTTGATTGTGTAAGAGACTGGGAGAAAAGTGTGTAATGTGGCCAGATGAGGATTGAATAATTCAGTGTCAATCAGCCCTGGCCACATGGTATAAAAGTTAGACAAAACGTGTTTGGGGAGAGTGCGTAGGAGAGTAGCGCTGAGTGGCACAAGTTTAAATATAAGAGAAGCCTGTGTGGCATGTTTATTTCCACACATTTCTGAATAAAACCTCTTTCTTTTGTTCCTGAACCAACCCTTTTACTTGTCTTTGTATAACAGAGCTGAGGACTGCACTAGACAGACACAACATGCCCTCTTGAATGCCCTCTCTCTCTCTCTCTCTCTCTCTCTCTCTCTCTCTCTCTCTCTCTCTCTCTCTATCTATATATATATATATATATATATATATATATATATAATATATATATATATTAGATATAAATAGCAGTCCTAATATTATATTATAATAATTATGTTCACTTAGGTAGATGGTTATCTTTTGATAACCCGAAGATAAACTAAAACTAGCATCTCTTGCTGGTTTCTGCATCAAAAGGAAGCCATTACTTATTTATAAAAGATTACCCAGAGGTGTGCCTCTTTGCAGCTGGAAAACTGTGTAGATTTTGTAATTAATCAGAAAGCTGGAGCAAAGGTTCGTAGGTGTATTTTAGTTTGACATGCAACAGAATGTCCAGCTCTTCTGATGTGCTTCTTGAACCTGAACCCTCTGTGGGGTTCTCTTATCATTTGGGGCCAGACTATCAACAGCAGTGTGGAGCTGAATATGAATCTGTTAAGACATTTATTGTACTGAAATGAACAACACACATCCTCCTTGCCATCCAGACCTTTGCAGATCTTGATAAGGTTTTTTAAATAATTTTTTATCAGTTTTATTGATTTGAACTTTCCATCCGATAACTGAAAAGATTGTTGGGTGTTAATAGGTAAGGAGAATGATGTTCCAGCAGAGAGGAGTGAGCAGGGTGAATAGTTTTATTGGGTGGACTGAACTGCAATAATATAGTAATAACTTCCATTCATCTTTTATTGTTATTTCTGGTCAATCATGTTACACAGTCTGTGCAGCACAAAATGAACCCTGAAGAACCTGGTTGGACATGATCAGAGGCTGCAGTTTTTATCCATACTTCTCCCCCATTCTGTACATTAGCACGGGTTTGACATTATTCACTGCTGGTTTTGTTACTGTCTAAACTGGATGAACCCAGACACATTGACAAGTGCTTCTTGTGGAAGCTGTTGCAGGATGAGATCTATTCATCTGGGATTCGCTCTCTCTTTTTTGTTGTCATTGCCTGTTGTACAGTTCCCGTGTAAGAAAACAAGGCCTAATATTTTCTTAATATCTATTGAGACCCTAAGTTTAAAAATCACCAGACAGGACTAACAATACATTCTCAAGCCCCCATCCTATACTTGCACACTCCTCAGACAGGCAGATCAGGAGACAGGGGGGAGAGGGGGAGAAGGGGAGGGAGGGAGAGAAAAAAAGAAGGGGAAGGGAGGGAGAGAGAGAGGGAGAAGAAACAGTTCCCTACAGTGCAGCTTCCTGATTGGTGGATTTCTAACAGCTGATAACCATATCTAACTGATACAGCAACGGGGAAAAAAAAACAAATAGGGCGAAAGGATCAAATATATACTTAAACACACCTGGAGTATAAAGCTCATCAAAACATAAAACAGCATGTGTTGCTGCACCAGACATCCTCCCTGGCGTGGTTACTCATTCCTTTATGATTCATTCAGGATTTAAAACATTTTAAAACAAACAAATGTCTCAAATATCTTGCATCTCAGTGGGAGTCGTTATACTACATTGTAGTTGCTTTAATAACGTCAGCGCATTATAATATACAGCAGTGTGTCTAAACACCAAAGTGCGATATTGCACATACAGAAGCAGGTATACTATACAATTCAAATCAGAGAAAATTGTTGCAAAACAATACACTGTAATACAATATTTTCCTATTTACAAAACAGTTCTTGCTGTGCTTTCTCAGTCCATACCAAAGTAATCAAACTTTTTGGTTTCGCTGTGGAGCCGCAGTGCAAAAAATGACGGCTTGGCAGGCACACATATCGGAGAATGCGTGTTTCACCCTCCGTTTCCCGAGTCGCCGGGGGGTTGCGGCGGTGAACCGGGATTAATAACAACACAATTGCCGATTCCAAACTGGAGAGAAAACTGTGGTAAAAATAATTTAAAAAAAAGGAAACAACAATAACAACAACAACAACAAAACACACACACACACACACACAGACTGGCTTTGGAAGTTGGTGAAAAAATAATGTTTCAGCTTTTTAATGGTGTAGTAATTATATAAATTCCTTTCTTATTATCTTTTATTGAACATAGTTAAACTTGGCAGGTTGTTTTACATGAAGAGAAAGCATGTAGAAAGTGAAATTGAATTCCCAAACTTCTTTCTGTTTTTTTATTTGCAACATAATTCCTTCTGTCCTACTAAGAGGCAAATTTACTAATTTAGATCCAAAATAAAATGCATACATGCCAACAGTCCCTATATGGTCGGGACAGTCCCGCTTTCCTAGCAAATGTCCCACGTCCCGATGCATAGGAAGAAAATCTTCATATTTACCCATAGACCAAAAATAAATAAATTTATTCTGCACAGTAGAGTTAGTGAAAACCACAAGCTGTGCTTTTCGTGCGACTGGCACATCTGCTGATCACTAACTTATACAAAGGGAAGAACGCTTCATTATGTCTATTTTTACTGTCATGAGTTGGGGGAATATGTCTGTTATATGATAATGCGTGTTTTTTGCGTATGACTCCTCCCATGTGTATGATGCGTAAGAGAGGTATGGTAATGAATATTAAATACATGGACAACTATGAAAAACTACCGCTATCCTACTGCTACACTAATATCATAATGCATACTGTGACATGCACGGGGCCGGGGGTGCTATGCAAGTTAGGTTCATAGTGCATACGATCACAGGTAACACATACAGTAACTGAGGAAAAGGGATAAATAAACGTAGGGGATGCTGTTATAAATGTGGGGAGAGACCCAGGGGAGTGGGGGGGGGGGGTGGGCACAGGGGGGTGTTAGCTTGGGGACGAGGGCCAGTGGTCACACTGAGAGGGAGGCCGCTCTCCTGCTGTGACCCCCCCCCCTGCTTTTACAGTGTTAGAATAGACATCCTTTGGGCTTTGTAACAATAAACTGCCTGAGCATTCAATGAGCATGTCAGTCTTTCTTTTCTCTGCTGCCAATCACATCAGTGTGGCCGCTTCCGGGGAGTCCTCGTAAGGGCTATTCATTTAACCCTGTCTTATAATGTAAGGATAGGCGTAGTGCAAACAATAATGGCTGCAAAATTCAATTATTTTGCACTGCAGCCTATGTAAGCTTAAGAGCAATGCAAATTACTCAACACGCAGAAATGAGCTGCAATCATGATACAGAGGGTCACAATGAGCGCCCCCCGTGCATCAGGCTATTTAGCGGCCGCACTTACAGCCCAGAGGTGAGGTGAGTTAGGAGTAGAGTATTAGGCGCTGTATAAGATTTGTGGAGCACGAAAATCAAACCAAACAAAAAAATATGTCAGAAGAACAGACAATAAGTTTTGACAGCTGAGGTCGCTCAGCATGAAATTGAGTTATTTGGAAAAGCCTCAGCCAACATCAGTTATGCTACCAAATAGGCCATATGGTCCTCTATAGTGGAAAAAGTCAATGCTGTCAGTGCTACCAGGAGGACAGTCAAGCAGGTGATGAAAAGGTGAAATTCAGCTATTTGGTCTAGGATGACCTGCGGAGAGAGATGATAACGCCTTACCACCACATCCTCCAGGATCCAAATCAAAGTGACCCTGGGGTTGAATATGCAGGGTCTTCTCCATCTTGCCTCTCTCCTCCTAAGGCTTTCCTGCCTGTCCTCAATAAGAGCCACGCATCACTGCATCAGGAAGTGCAGCCATCCTGAGGCCAATGACAGGTCTCTGAAGGTGTGTGATTTTATACAGCTCAAGTTTATTCGCTTCTGCAATGGTTTGCACCTTGTAAGTTTTTGGAGCATCAGCAATTGCCCAAGTCAAAGCGAAATCCTTACATCTCATTATAATGTTTGCGCCCGCTTAGTATGCTCTTTTCTTCATTTGAATACATTTCAATATCATTTAAATGGATTAATGATGGCCGCTAAACACTTTTTGTGTGTGCAATATGGGTGTTTTGCAGCTGCAAATCACTTTGCAAGTAGCCTTACTTCAACCTCTTAGTATCAATTATTAGCATTAGTCTACTGCTAGAGAATTTCATAATTAGCTTGCCTATTATATACATTTATTAAAAATATAAAACTAACACTAATGAATAAAATGTATTCAATGTTTCAAACCATTAAGTTTTATCCAACTATTTATTTAATGTCATATGTATATTCTGATGAAGTTAAGAAGGCATCCACTGTGGTTTAAACCAGTGTGCATTATTCTACATAACTGTCTGTTACACTGCAATGGATCTTGCCTGTGAAGTGCAATTTGATGTGCCATACAAGAGGAGGTGCAGGTTACATGGCAAACACAGGGATAACCCCTCCACACAGCTGGTGTGAGATAGACAGTGCTAGAGATTGGAGCTAACAAAATAATTCCACAAGCCTTACTTGCTGGGGATTTTCATTTGTTATATCAGTCTTAAATAACCAGTTTTGAAAGAAAAATATGTATCTTTATTTAAAACATGATATCCGGTACTTCACAGTTAAATAAATATCTGTTTGCAAGCCATGTTTTCAATTGGTGTTGCACTAGCTTGGTAATTTCACTAGGACGGAGAAATTGTCCCCACCCCTTCAATGGCTTCTTTCCTATTATTAACCAAACAGATGCTTTCCCTATTGACTGACATGCTTTCAGCCAGTAACATGCTTTGACCCTGAAGACACTGCTGGGATAAAATGACCCAGGAAGTGCAAGTGTAAACAACTATGTTGAGAATAAGTTGTCTTAAATTTAAAATACATCTTTGCTATAAGAAGTGTTGCTTTCAAAATGACACCCTAGTGGTGCAAAACAGGTAAGTTTTATGAAACTAGCTCCAATTGCTTTGAGATATTATAGGAAAAAGGGAAAGGAGTGTTTGCATGAACCTCTCAAACTTGTAGTTATTCTCGTGGATCTGTACACAAGATACAATATACTGCAATTTTGACTTCTCCATAACTGTGATTGGTTGATTTGTTATATATACAAGAACAGGGTGTGCAAAACTAACTCCAAGTTACACCGAATTTCTCTCATTTGACCCAAACCTCCAAGGAATTACAGAAGCAGAAATTGAAAAAAAGATGCACTGGTTCAGCAATTAGTAAATGAATAATTGTTACTAAATTAATTCAAATGTTTAGTTTTGGCCCCTGAGAAGCAGATTAATTCCAACAACTAGGACTTGGCATACAATCACAGAAGTACAAGTAAAACAAGATCACTTTTTCATAGAAACTCTATAAACAGATACGCTCCAGCTTCATGACAAAGCATTCTAACCTACAATGTGTTCTGAGATGAGTCCTCTTGAACTGCAGCCATGATGTTAGCTATTCATTTGATCTGCCGTTGTCTGTGCTGGGTGCTGCTGATTTCATCAATATGTGGATTACATTTTTTTTAGAGACTCTTAAATCAATACTGAATCATAGTGATTGTGGTTCCCAATGCTGGTTGATACATTTCAAATTAGACTCTTCAGTGCTTTGTTGACATTTCAGAACCTCCCAGCATTCAAGGCTGGCTGGCTGGCTGGCTCATTTAATGTTCAGAAAATTCTACAAGTGTGAAATAAAAATACTAACACTGAGTATTCCAAATACTTGACTGGAAGAACAGTGGCTGAAATGAAGTAACTATACATGTGAAAATATGGGCTTAAGACCTCAGAAGTGATTTGCATGAGCAAAGCTAAACCTCTCAAACTGGCCGCTGTTACTCCATCATTGAAGAAAACAAATCTTGACCCTGAAGCGTTATGTCATTTCAGGGCAATCTCAAATCTACCTTTTCTGGCCAAATGTTAGAACAGGTGGTAGCATCTCAGCTTCAGTCCCATTTAGTGTTAAATCAGCTTCATGAACCTTTCCAATCCAGTTTTAGTTCTGCACACAGCACAGACACTGCCCTAGTTAAGGTAGTAAATTATTTGTTGATGTCTGCAGACTCAGGCTCCCTATCCATTCTTGTTTTGTTGGATCTAAGTGCAGCCTTTGATACTGTGGATCATGACATTCTTTTACATTGTCTGAAGGAACTCATTGGTCTTTCTGGTACTGCCCTTCAGTGGTTTACCTCCTATCTATCGAACAGAAAGCAATATGTCACCTTAGGCAGGTTAAAATCTGACATTACCTTTGTTACATCTGGTGTTCCTCAGGGTTTCTGTTCTGGGACCTCTTCTATTTAATATTTACATGATCCCACTAGGTCATATAATTAAGCAATATGACATTCAATTTTATTGCTCTTCTGATGATGCACAAATTGATTTTTTTGACTAAACCGGATATTTCTTTGGCTGTTTCTATACTCAATAACTGTCTGAAAAGCATGGTCATAAAAACATGGATGCTGCAACATTTCTTGCTGTTAAACTGTACCAAGACAGAGGTCATGTTTTTGGATTCTTCACATCAGGTCAGGAAAGCTGGCAATTTAGGATTGGTTATTAATGGGCCTGAGATTAGTCCAATATCAGAAGTTACTAACCTAGGAGTAACATTCGATTCCACTCTCTTTTGAGGGTCATATTAAGAATATCTGCAAAGTGTCCTTTTTTCATTTACGGAATATTCCCCGCCTTAGGTCTACCTTGTCTTTGCCTGATGAGGGTAAACTAATTCATGCCTTTATTACATCAAGGTTGGACTGTTGTGATGTCTTGCTTGCTGGTGTTTCTTTAAAATCAATGAATTTGTTGCAGTATTTGCAAAATAGTGCTGCACGACTTTTATCAAGATCTAGGAAGCATGAACATATATCGCCAATCTTGGCATCATTACATTCACTAGCAGTAAAATTCAGAATAAACTACAAGATCTTGATGCTGATGTTTAAGGCTTTGCATGGCCATGGCCCATCATATGTCAGGGACATGCTTAATCTTTGTTTGCCACAGCGGAACCTGCGGTCTGCTAATGACTCTAATCTACTTGCGCTGAAGACAAGGCTGCACACATTATTATTATTATTATTATTATTATTATTATTATATTATTATTATATTATTATTATTATTATTATTATTATTATTAACTTGGGCCTGGTCAGTATTGTGCTGGATGGCATACATTGAGATATCTGGCTTGTATCAGGTAACTGGAAAACAGACTTCCCAGATTTCCTGATGAAAATAGAGGCATTAATCACTACAGTTTGGTCAAGTTATCTCCATAATAATGTAACCACCTTGTAGACTTATCATGCTAATCAGTGTCGTCCTGGCTGTACATTATTGACAGGGTTACAGTAGGCGTCTCTATGTTCCGTTGCAGTGTTATAATTATCCAGCAGTGCTTGTCTGTATGAAGTCACATTACAATACAACAGACGTACTCCTTACTAAATGATTAGTATCATTACCGGTATGCATACGATTAATGCAAACCTTAGGATAAATCCATATTTTTAATTTATCAAAAGCAATTAACAAAATTTCTTCAGGCTGTTGAAATGGTTTCAGTGCCAGCGCCAGATCTCTGGAGGGGCTCTCTCACAGCACAACCTGTCATCTTTTCTGATAGTTCGTGTCTAGCCTCCTTGTAGACACTAAAACACCTTGTTATTAGGCATCAGTGTATATACCAATATATCTTGTTATGTCTTATTGCGATGCAATGCTTTATTATACACCTGTGTATTTCAACTGAAAAGAATTAAAAAATTAATAAAAAATCTAGTTTTGTATTGAGAAATCTAGACGACTACAATACAAGGTGGTTCACAATAGCTACGGTAATATGTATTATCTTGTGCTGAGTTCATGCTGGTGACAAGACTATATAGGAGGTGCACGTCTGTATTGCTATATAATAAAATGAAATGGAATATATTCAATCATAGAAATATAATTTATATTCCATCATAGAAATATAATAATAATTTCTATAAATAATTTGCACAACCTAATTTGCACAAGCATAGGTTGTGCAAATTATTTACAGATTTAGTGTAAATTGCAGCTTCAATAATAGCCATGACACTGGTAATACTCTCAGTATCCTTGAAGAGCCTGACCAGTGGTGTAACTGTTAGATGAACTCATCCCATTTGAATTTCTCTCCCCAATTAACATAACTGATATAGTGCTCCCAGCCAAGACCAGCAACTCAACACAGCCAGGATTCAAACCAGCGAGCTCTTGATTGCGTGGGCATTTGATCAAAATGTCATGCATTTATGCAGACTCATGCTCAAGAGTATGAGAAAAGACGTGTGTGATAACACTTTAGTATGCTAAGGAGAAGGGGGTGTACATTCTTTGATACTTGAACTGTTTTCTAGTACTTGATGTACTTCTTTGTGAGAGTGGCACAACCAGTTTAAACAGTTTTAATACATGCAGTTAGTCTACATGTTTGCAATTATTTGTAAACTTGCATGTAAACCTCATCAAAATGCAGGAAACTGTAGCATGTTACTGGATACCAGCTTGTTGAGCCCAGGAGGATATGGGTTAATGATCCACTGGAGCATTTCATGAACACTTCTTCCGCTGGTAAACTGCTACAACCCAAATGATAGAAAACGTCTATATTCCACGGGATTTATATGAATAAATGAACAATTGGGTTAGAACAACATTTCCGGTAAATACTCTTCATGAATAATTAAAATCTGCTTGTTGTACCCGGGGGATGTCCAGTCATTGATTAGGCTATATTATTGTACCCAGGGGATGTCCAGTCATTGATTAGGCTATATTGTGGGTCTTGGTCAGTGAAATCTGTCAAGACTATACAAAGCAGGCTTTTTTCAGTGGTTCCTCATGCTCAAATCAGACAGTGTTTGGATTCATAAAAATGACTGTTTCTTCTCAATATAAAGTTTTTGCAGGCATAATATAAAGCCCACAATGAGTTATTGTAATACATATACAGTGAGTTACTTCTGTTGCATCTTGGCATATTCTGGCAATTGAATTGAGTCAACGAATGATTCAAGCTAGTGCCCTTTTAAACAAAACTATACTTTATTACAAGTGTTAAAATAAACAGTGTAGCACGTGTGAGAACACAATGCATAACACTGGAAACACTTTAACTCCTTAGCGATTCTCAAGAAACTAGATGCCATGAATTTGACCTAGGAATGAAAACTAGGGCAGTGTGAAATGAAATGATTATATTATTATTAATTAAATAGCCATGATAAAATTAATGGTACACTAACACAAGGTTTTAACAATACTGTTTTTGACAAGTTGACAAGGTATGTGACATTCATAACATATTTATAAGACCTTAATGAAGCACTTAAAATGGCTATTCAACAAAAGTGCAGTACTGTAGTAAGTATTTAATATGCTCTACCTTTATTTTTACAATTGAGGGAGATAGTCTTGCCCAAAATAATGAATTTGCATGATTCAGTAGCTGTCACTCTTATAAACAGCAACAATAATCACAACCTTCATTTTTCCTATATTAGTAATTTGTAGATCATCTCTTACCAATGTTTCTGCCCCAACATAAAAATAAATAATAACAATTAATATATAGATATATATATATATATATATATATATATATATATATATATATATATATATATATATATATATAATATATATCCCCAAAGTCCTTTGTTTGAGGATGAGAGTTCAATGAAGGCTGATGCCCAGCCTGAACAGGATGGGTCAATTGCAATGAACATTTGGAGTTCGTATGCATCAAGCATACGAAACTACAGACTAGCTAGTATGGTACTTTCCTGAGGATTATCCCCAGCTGCAGATTAAGTTAATTCCAACTGCAATGAACAAACGAGTTGAGGATCAGCTGATCTGCAGGTTTAACACACAGTAGAGGATCAAGACTATCTCCAAACCTTAACTGCGGGGTGTGTGCACAAACTAGTTGATTCCAGTTCGTTATAGTTCAAAGTTTATGTGATTAAGCATTTGCATTTTATTATGGAAAATTCATTTTAATTGGCCTAATAGTTTATACAAAACATATTTCTCCGCATATTTTATAAACAAAGACCATTAATCAGAGCAAGAATTTATCAAATATGTAAATCTAATCAGATATGAAATAGAGTCATCCAAATATATAAAGGTGTAATAGTCATACCAAAGAAGTCATGGCTGGCGGTCGTGCACAGAATACTTGACAGAGCAGAAACTATTTTGTCGAGCAATGCCAACAGCAATTGAGCAGATCATCTGACTATCCTTTGCAGACCCTCCTTATAGGTTTAGCCTGTCCTCTTATGCAAATAGGGTACCAGGCTTTGGACACATCCCATTGGCCCTCAGACACACACCTGGGTACAGACAGACAAACAACAACTAATGACTACGCACAGATAACAACCAATGGTATGGGGACACACACACAAAAGGTAAACAACCAATGGCGGAATATAGCAGGCAGGGAATAACACAAACAGACAGCAGGGAATTACAGGACATAAACACAAATACATGGATTGCTACAATATACAGCCTAATTAGATTGTTTCTTTCCAATTTGCTTGCCTCAATAGAAGGAGCTACTACTAGTGATAGCATATGGGTTGATACACAAGAATCTGTCCCAGGAACACCAGGTAAGATTCACTGCAGTTTAGTCAGCATATTGGCTATTATTAAATGCAAATAGTAGTGCCTCATTAACGGTCTATTCTTCACAGGTGCAGAGATTGACACACGGCATGAAGAGGAAATACCCACCGACAATTCCAATATAATCATTCCAAACATTTTCTGTAATCATCTCAAATCTACATTTATTATAATTGTACATGTATTGTATACAAAACAGTCCAATAGTGGAAGATTGAGTGTGCTGGCAGGTTATCAAAATAATAATTTTGAGCACAACCCAAATATTATACAAAAGACCTTGCAGTATTATTTATCAATGCTTAATGCAGCTCCTAAACAGATCAGAATAGCATGTGATGGTAATTTCAACTGTTTATAAAGTGTACTAATCATCAGAAATAATACATATTGGCATAGTTTTTGTAAAACATTGGGTAAAGTTCTCTATAGATTTTTATACACTTCACTGCGGAGCACAATTCCCTCGTGTCTCTGGTCCCTGGTGGACATAAGTGACAAACTAGAAAGGTTAAAATAGTGTTAGAAGAAAGAAAAACCTTCCTAGATGGGGAAAACCTCTGGTGGCCCCGGCAGTCAAGTAGCTACCCACTCCGGGAATGCTAGCTAGTCTTTGATGGATATTGCTGTGTCAATGGGGGATAAACGGACAGATGAATCGACTGCTGCAGAGGACCTGAGCCCCATGTTCCTGGACTGGACGGAGATTGATGTTGGCTCTGGCTGCAGAAGTAGCTGCTCGATCAAACGATTAGGGACGAAGTTGTTTCTGGAGACGAGAGTGCCGAGACCATCGTATGTGTTAGTTAATACTGCAATCATTTCTGTTTGAAATGGAAAAGGTAAATTTACATTCAAATCTCTGAATGTGAGTTTACCTTTTCCATTTCAAGCAGACATGATGGTAGCAAACCGTTTACCGATTTGGGTTTCACAACTCCAGTCATGCTCCTTATAGTAGAATTCCTTAACTCATAATCAAGACAGATTTTCAGTCTCGTACCACATCTCTCACTATGTATTAATGTTTGTAGTTTTTGAAAGGTATGAGTGGACATACAACTAGACTGCTGAAGATGTGCAAGAAATTGATGCCACGGTCCAAGTATTGGAGGAAAGCTGGAGCCTTGGAAGCTCTGGTGGAGGACAGTTGTATATTTAAACAGTAAACTAAAGCAACTTTTGCCTGCCGCAACAGTAAGCAGAGCTGAAGAGGGAGCAGAGATCTGCTGTAGTAAGGTGCAATTAACCCTTTGGGGTCCATTTATTCAGCGCCTGTCAGGCACGTCACACACGCTGTTTAAATTCACAATACACAAAACAGTGCAGTACGATCACAAGCAAACAGTGACCAGACTACAAATGTATCACATGTTGATAGTGACGTTTCTCTAGAGCAGGCAATCCAATTTTCAGATCCAGAAGATGGACCATTAGACTTTAGAGCTGAGGAGGATGGGGTAGACGAGGTAGGCAGGGGGGCGGAGAGGGAGCGGGAGAGGGCTAGGGCAGATGTATTCCAGAGGTGAGGTGGGGTGGAAGATGATCCAAGATGCATGGGCCGTGCTGTACATCAGCAAACTCTTCCTGTGTTACTTCCTCCTAAAGATAAATGCTAGAATTATCCGAAAAAGAGCACACTTAAAAAAATGTATAAAAAAAAATCACTATTTCATCTTTTTTTCTCTGTCTCTGTAGACTCTGCTACCTCCACCCTCTTCACCTTCCTCGACTCCCTCTGTCCCCTCCTCAACTGTGGCTCTCCTGTGTGCTCCGCTCAGCAAGAACCAAACTGCGCTCTGCTGAAAAGAAATGGAAGAGGGACCAAACTCCCTGCTGCCCAAGAAATCTACTGCTCCCTCCTCTGCTAAATGCTCCTGTTTCCAATCTCGTATCCATTCTTTCATTAACAACCCCAGGAAACTATTCTCTATCTTCTCCTGCCTCCTCAAACCTCCCCCCTCCTCCTCCTCTATCTCCTTTGATGACTTTGCCTCTTTCTTCTCCTCTTAAGTTTTTGATATCCGCAATCTCTTTAACACCTCTAACCCCAACACCCTCTGTCTCCCCTACTAACTCGCCCTTTTTCTCCTCTCCCCTCTCAGACTCTGACCTCTCCTCCCTCCTCCAGGGCCACAAACCCACCATAAGAACATAAGAACATAAGAACATAAGAAAGTTTACAAACGAGAGGAAGCCATTCGGCCCATCTTGCTCGTTTGGTTGTTAGTAGCTTATTGATCCCAGAATCTCATCAAGCAGCTTCTTGAAGGATCCCAGGGTTTCAGCTTCAACAACATTACATAACTGTGCCCTGGACCACCTCCCCACTCACCTCTTTCAATCTGCTGCTCTTGCTCTACTCCCCATCTCTTCCCTTTTTAACACCTCTCTCCTCTCTGGCTTCTTTCCCTCTACTTTCAGACAAGCCTCCATCATCCTCCTCTTGTCCTTCCTCTCTAAAACCCTCGAGTGAGCAGTACACCGCCAGCTCTTTGCTTTCCTGTCTAACCAGTCTCAGCTGAACCCTCTCCAATCTGGTTTCCACTCTGCTCACTCCACTGAAACTGCTCTCCTGTCTCATTAAACTCTACCCATGCTGCCTCTCTCTCCTCTGTCTTAATTTTCCTCCATCTCTCTGCTACCTTTGACACTGTCGATCATTCAATTCTCCTATCCTCTCTCACTGACCTGGGAATCTCTGCCACTGCTCTGGCCTGGTTCTCCTCCTACCTCTCTGACCACACCTACCAGGTTACCTGGCGCGGCTCAACCTCCACACCTCACCCTCTCTCAGCAGGAGTGCCCCAAGTATCAGTCTTTGTTCCTCTCCTGTTCTCTCTCTACACCAGCTCATTGCATCCTATGGTTTCTCATACCATTTCTATGCTGATGACACTCAGATCTTCCTCTCCTTCCCCCCTCTGACCCCACCACCCCCTCCCGTATCTCTACCTGTCTGTCTGCTATCTCCTCCTGGATGCACTCGCATCACCTCAAACTCAACCTCTCTAAATCTGACCTCCTTTTCTTCCCCTCCTCATCTTCCACCTCCCTCTGATCTATCTCCATTCCTGTGGAATCTATCACACTCTCTCCCTCCTTCTCAGCCAAGAACCTTAGATTAACCCTGGACCCCTGCATCTCCTATTCCCAGCACCTCTATCTCCACTCTAGCACGCACCTGCCGATTCTTCCTGAGCAACATGTAAATGCACTGACTCGTGACAACAGCATTGAGCTGTCAGGTTGCCTTGAGCATGAACAAGGTTGGTTCTGCCAAATCTGTCAACCTGTCATACACAGCTGGCTGCAAAATGTTCATGACGTCGCCTGTACAACCGGGCTCTTCCATCTGCACTTCGAGGCAGAAATCTGGATTCATCACTGAACACCACGTTTCTCCATCTCAAAGAAAAATATCTGCTGTGCATTTCTTTTTTTGAAGGGTGTATTTCATGCATTATTAAAAATTGAAACCTCTGCTAAATGTTAAAAAAAAATAAATTCTGTATTCTATATATTGAATATCGGTATTGTGAATGGTTTCATTTCAGAAAACACAGCTTTAATAAGGTTTCTCATTTTAACTTGAGTTAGTATGGTAACTCTTCTACTTAGTCTATTTGATGGTTTAATTTAGTATATCAGGAACAGATAGGGGGCAGCACTCATAATCTGGAGTTCGTTGCAATTAGGAACATTTTTAATCCGCACCGGGGGACTATCTGGAAGTTCTTGGTTCATTGCAATTGGTGCTGACTAGCAGAGTAGTTTAGTATAGTCCTGAAGTACTAACCGCGGGGTCATTCACAGCTCTTTATTCGTTGCAATTGTGTAGGTCTTGTGTTTTGTTTAAACCTTTTATTTTTGGCCCCTGCGCCTTGTTTGTTTGTTTCTGAACTCGTTTGTTATTAAACATGGGCAACCGCGCTTCTGCTATAGCTTCTCATTACTCAATCCCCGTGCCTAAATACATGATACAAATATACATTTAAATCACTCATGCTCCACATAGCCCCATTATATCCCGTGAACCAATACCTATACACCAACATTAACACACCACACGCAACACATAACACAAAATACACACAGGCGTAGGGCACACTGCCACAAGCATTATATATAATTATATATATATATATATATATATATATATATATATATATAATATAGACTATATACTAATATATATAACTAAACACACACTAAACTAGATATCACTACATATATATATACATATATATATATATATATATATATATATATATATATATATATATATATATATATATATATAAATATTACTGATACACTATGTGGAATTTAAAAAAGGAGAACCAAAATGGTGAGTTTTTTTCCCTTTCACTTTACAACATCGTTTCCACGTTTAAAGTTAGATTTCAGTTTGTTTGTTCAGCTACAAAAAGGCACAAGCAGACCTCATGTTATTACTTTATGAAAACATGTCGATGGCCTCTGTTTACACTGAAGAAATGGCAATGACTAGGGATGAAAAATAAGTAAATAAAATGTGTTTAATTTGAACTGCTATTTAGCATCCTTTGATTTGTAGTTAATTCACTGGGGTAAAGCGAGTCCTACACAGCTTATTCTTTACTCCTGGGATGTTTTTCTATTTTAATGTGTTACATATTGTAAGGTCTTGCTGTAAAATAAAGGCACAGACACAGGGGCCATGGCCACGCCCCCTGCCCCTGCTGCTATGCTGTCTCTGCCTGCATTCAGAGCAATATAATGGTTTTTATTACTTTTTGAAAAACAAACTAATATCCAAACGAATATTTTTATGAGTATATATATATATATATATATATATATATATATATATATATATATATATATATATATATATATATATGAAGCTTTGTTGGGATAAATATTTTAATATGGCAATATATTTGGAGGCAAAAAAAGGGCCATAATTGAATTTTCTGCCTGAACATAATTAAACATGTACAGTGTTTCTCTCATTTGTTTATTTATTAGTATCTATGTGATCACACTTTTTTTTCTTTAAACAATATTTAATTGTACACTATAGCCTGAAAATATGTAACATCTAAAAATAATCTAAAGGTCGATACCAGATGTCATCGTGACATTCAGTGATTTGAAATTGGATCTCATCGGACTCATAATCTAACAGAAAGTCAATAGGTCTGATTTTCATTAGTCTGTGAGCAGAGGCTTGGATACAAGCCTTGATATGTCAACACCCTGTACAGAAATACACTGTGAATATATACAGTAACAAACAGCTGGATTAGTGATAGAGGAACTTGGGATAAGTACAATGCAATTGTAACAATACATGAGAGGTAAACTGGTCTACACAATGTATAGGTACAGGCTGTGAAATGCATGTTTAATATTACCTGTTTTCTTATAACCCAGAAATAGGGTGGAGTGTGTTTTTATACAGTCAGCACTGGGATATACTTTACCCAGATACATATCAGTCCAGTTTTACCAGCCTTGTATTAAGAATAAAATCAATCCCCATTATATATATGTAACAAATGAATGCATTTACCCCCATGCCACATCAGTCTATATTTACTGTGCAGTTACACTGCGCTTCCTATTTAGTTATGTTTGTGCATTTTCAATTGCAAGTGAACTATGACATTAGGGCCTTATCGAGCACTATATTCTGCAATGTTGAATAGTGACTTTGGATCCTGTTTTAATTCTGGAAACTGTTGTTTTTTTTAAATCTTTTGCTAAATTGCATTGCGTTTTATGTTGTATGTGGTTCTGTGCATGGGTAACATTTTAATTTCATTTTGCTCTTGGGTCGTTACCGGGGAATTTTACATACTGCTACAATACATAGCAGATTTGAAAATGTGTACTGTATTACAATCCACGTTTTATAGGGTCGGATATGTGAGTGCTGATTATTATAAATCATGAAACCACTCTCAGCCAGTCAAAACAACAGATTTCAATACATTCTAAAACATCTTTTTTTGTCTCATGTATAGTAGACAACAAATAGACACACATTCTAAAGATATGAATAACAACTTTATCTATGTATTGTGTTATTCTTTGTTAAATTATACATTATTTAGTTACAGTTGACCCTAGTCTCTGTAAGTCGTCTTAGATAAAGGCATCTTCTAAATAAACTAATAATAATAATAATAATAATAATAATAATAATAATAATAATAATAATAATAATAATATAAGAGTGCTTTGATTTGTTGTCTTCTTGCCCACACAAGTTCTTATAGGATAAAAGACAGTGTCAACTGTGCATATTAACTTATAGAAAAAACATTGAGGGTCACTGGTACCCTATTCATCTGTTTGTGTGCGATAAAGAGAAATAATTCAATGAAAAACATAAAAACAGGATTTAAAACCAGCCCTGTTGTTTTCTACAGTGTTCTCATTACCTTTGACAAGGTCTGATGTAATAAAAGTGCTTGATCAAATACAATTAAATATCTCCTCCTCAAAATGCAGTTTATCTGAAAGTAGATGGAAAGATGGGACCATCTGTTCTCAGAACGCATCAATTATTTACTCTTTTGTAAAATTGGCCAGTATCTTCTAGGAATACGTAATAGCTTCATAAAAGTTTGGATGATAATTTTTGCTTTCAAAGTGACAAATGCATTAAATTCCATTATTAGTCTTTATTATATGAAATATATGTGTGTGTGTGTGTGTGTGTGTGTGTGTGTGTGTGTGTGTGTGTGTGTGTGTGTGTGGTTATAAAGAGCATATAGACTATAAATAAGTAAGATTTACAGAGAAAAACAGATTAATCTCAGTTGCATAAGTATTCAACCCCTTTGTTACTGCAGCCCTAAATTAGCTCAGGTGCAAATTATTTGTTTGAAAGGTCACAAAATTAGTGAAATGGTTTCAGCCTTTGTGTACTCAAAGTGGTTTAACTTGTAGATAATTTCCCTCATATAGTGATCCAACAAAGCAACCATGAAGACCAAGGAGCTTTCAAAACAAGTCAGGGATAAAGTGGTAAAGGGGCACAGAGCAGGAGTAGGGTACAAGAAAATTTCAACGGTGCTTATCCCTCTCAGCACAGTGAAGTCCATCATTAAGAAGTGGAAGATGCATCATACCACCCAGACGCTACCCAGCTCAGGTCGCCCTCCCAAACTGAGCAGCCAGGCAAGCAGGAAACTGGTTCAGGATGTCACTCTAAAGCCAACTTTGACCTTTAGAGATCTGCAAAGTTCTGTGTCTGAGATGGGAGTTAGTGTTCACACACCAACAATAAACCGGTCCCTACACACAGCTGGCCTGTATGGATGGGTGGCAAGAAAGAAGGTATTACTCAAAAAGCCTCATCTTAAAGCGTGTATGGAGTTTACAAAAAAGCATGTAGATGATACTGAAGACATGGAAAAAGGTTTTGTGGTCAGATGAGACAGAAATGGAACATTTCGATCTAAATTCCAAGCGTTACGTCTGGTGCAAGCCCAACACGGCACATCACCCAGTCAACACCATCTCAACTGGTTAATGTACTTAATGTACTTAAAGAAAAACATATTGACATTAATTTTATGGAAATAAGTTAAAAAAAAAAAATCTAAACAACATTAAGGGAATTTTAGGCCAGTTCAGCTGAGGACCAGTATTCAGTCTGCAGTTTTATAACACTGATCTGGACTAAACACATATTTTAACAGTAGAAGTTTTAACATCTCTGCTGACAGGAAATTTAAAACTAGCAATAATTAATTCTTGTCAGTCAGGAAAACTCTTAGAAAAGCAGGTAACAACAAGGCCAGACACCACCCCCCGAATTACCGGCCTTGATTTTAAGCGCCTGAGGGAAACTGAGGTTCTGTCCCCTGACACCGCGGTCGGGCTGGTGTGTAAAGATTGGTTCGATCGTGTACTTAATCTGGCACGACTTGGGCGCGAGGGTGTCTGACAACCAACAAAAACATATTTTGGGATGAAAACGTACTAGAATATCTGTAAACTTTATAGTAAATGCATGAATATAACAGGTTCACAAACTCACTTCAAGATCCGGCTTCAGTCTTCATCACAGCTGCTCTCCTTACTTCCTTAGTGTCATTTGAAACTCCGCCCATCATTACAGTTCTGCTCAGTCTTCTAGTTTCTAGTGAGATGGCACTTTCGATGCAGAAATTCACAATAACGTGCAATTTATTTTTAATAAGTGAACAATTAATTAAATTAAATTAAATTTAGGACTATATTACACTGCGGATGTGTACACAATAAAAGTTTCTGGTTTTGTTTTAATTTAAATGTGTTTTAATTAGTTTAATTATTTTTCTTCATACAAATGACAGATAGCCACGTTATAAGCGGTATAAACCACTTCGGGCTATATAGTTCCAATGATATATACCACTTATGGTGTGGTTAACCACCCCAGGCTTGGTATATATCATGGGAACCATACGGTCCATTGTGGTTTATACCTTACACACACACAAACATTGGGTCAATACATTAACCCTATGAGTATTATACAGTTTATTGGAAAGCAATCTCAAAGGAGATTGGAGACCTTCAGTCTCAAACAAAAATGGTAACTCCATGAGCAGTTACTTTTATAAATACTTTAATGTACAAATTATAATTTAAAAACCTAATTAGCAATTTTATTCTGCAATCTTAATTATTTATGAAGAACGAAGCACACTATAAATCAAATGTTTCTACATATCCCCTCATGATTCCTACCAAAACAGCTGAAAACTAATTTGACCCATAAATTCTTGTCCTGTTCACTAAAACACATTACTTACTGTTGTTTTCCTTCCTGGTGGTGAAATTGGTGAAAGCAATCTTAAACTCCTTCTGAATGGCAAAACTATCACAAGATTTGTTCAAAGCAATAAACAAAGATGAAGAGGAAGATTATGTATCTCTGACTCAGGCAGTTGTACATATAAATATCAAGCTTCACAGACTTGAGAACTGTTTATCCAATTGTGATGAAACTTGGTATTTGCATGATTTGGCAAGTTATTGAGAATATCAGATTCTGGAGATATTGGGGGTGAGGGGGGTGGGGGGGAAGACAACACACGACGTTCTTCTAGTAAACATTGTGTCACTTACAAACACATTGCACAGGAAGAGAACATTCTTCTAGTAAACATTGTGTCATTTAGAAACACATTAAGAGAACATTATTCTAATAAACATTGTGTCACTTAGAAACACATTAAAAGAACGTTCTTCTAGTAAACATTGTGCCACTTAGAAACACATTAAGAAAACGTTCTTCTAGTAAACATTGTGCCACTTAGAAACACATTAAAAGAACGTTCTTCTAGTAAACATTGTGCCACTTAGAAACACATTGCACAGGAAGAGAACATTCTTCTAGTAAACATTGTGTCACTTACAAACACATTGCACAGGAAGAGAACATTCTTCTAGTAAACATTGTGTCACTTACAAACACATTGCACAGGAAGAGAACATTCTTCTAGTAAACATTGTGTCATTTAGAAACACATTAAGAGAACATTCTTCTAATAAACATTGTGTCACTTAGAAACATATTGCACAGGAAGAGAACTTTCTTCTAGTAAACACTGTGTCGCTTAGAAACGCATTTTGCACAGGAAGAGGACGTGCAATGCTGGGGCTCCAGGCAAAGCACCACTTCACATGGGTTTGATAAATTTCCACTGCTTTCCACAAAGAATGCCACTTTGTATCAAATATAAACCAATGAACTTAAAGTGCTAAATAAGCACCACATTCCTGTGAATGTCAGAAGTAGAAATATGGAGCAAAGTTTTTGATGACGTTAACACAGATAATCATGAAGAAATGTTTAATGTTTTTGCTCGTCAAGTTAGCTCATAATAACCAAAAGATTGCTCAATCTCTCATCCCCTGTAGCTGTACTCAGCATGCACAAAAAATAACCTTTCATTTGCCGATCTAATACCAACATTTGCATATGGCAAAAATCTGTTAGAAAAAGAAATCCACAAATTTCATGTATAACATTGCTTAATGATTTCTTTCCATTCAAATGCATATTTAAGAAATGGAACATTCTAAAACAGTAATTATAACAGTACATTTCAACCAGAGTGTATCTAATACAGTAATTATAACGGTACATAATACAGTAGTCTACCACCTTAATTGAAATATCATTCTCTGTTGTCGATATAATCACTGCACAACGATGAACTATCAATCAAAATGAATGAATGCAGCTGATGTCTTGAGACTCTGAGCACTTGCATCACCATGACAACTGTGGCTAACTTCATTCCGGATCCGGGTTAGAGTAAAAAAGAATGATGTTTGAAAACGTATTTTATTCGTTTGGGAAGAAAACTTCAACCATCGTATAAGTGATTATAGGATGTGTTGGGTGTGTGTGTGTGTGTGAGTCAAAAAGTGGAATACATAATGTCATGTAGATCTCTCTGGGGGGGTAAACCAAGGTCGGGGGGGGGTGGCAACTGTCCCCGCCCCACCCAATAGCAAATGACGCCCCTGCCTGGGATTGAATATGCAGGGTCTTCTTCATCTTGCCCTTCTCCTCCAAATGTGTTCCTGCCTCTCATCAACAAGAGGACATGTACCCCAGCATCCATCCTGAAGCCAATGACAGGTCTCTGCAGATGTGTGCTTTTATGCAGCTCACTGTCTGGATACTTTATTGGGACCCAATTGTCTTTGTCATTGCCCTGAATTACAGATACATTAGGCTAATCCTGGCAGCACTCTGTGGGAGCATCACTGTTGCAAACACAATTGCAAATAGAAATGGGGAAAAATCGAAGAGCATTAGAAAGAGACATGATAGTGGATGTTATTTCTATTGATGCTGTTCTACAAAATGAATAGCATTGAAATGAAACTTAAAAGGAGGGCATCATTTAAATCAATTTCCAACTGTATGCAGCCTGTTACAGAGCATTGATAAAGTCCTCAGTGAAATTTTGGAAAAAAAAAATAAAACAATGCACATTGAGTTGAAATAGTTTGAGCAGCTTAAAGCTTTGAGTAAGCCTTCATGAAATCTAATTGCAAGTGATAGAATGGGAAAGTGGTTGACTCACTTCCATAACAGTAGCAGGAACTTTATCACCACAATAGGTTTTTAATGGAATGACAAGGATTATTCAACCAAAGGGGGCAGTAGATGGATGGCAGCCTGCAAAATAAGGGCTGAAATATATCACAAGGGGATCATCAAGCCTGCCCTCGGGTGTACTATATCTATTCACCCACCATGAAAAATGGAAATGCTCCCAAAAGACCATTTCAATCCACAATGCAGATAAACAAAATTATGGGATATTACATGTATTCAGACAGTAATTTTAATATACATACGGATGGCTTCACAGACCATTATTGACACCAGTTTAGAACTACCTAATTTTGCTAGTACAACATCAATGCTAATTGGGTTCCGTGAAGCCAGGTGATAGTATTATACACAGTAGTATATCTGAGCTCAATTGCTACATTAATGGGTAGAGTTGATACACAACTATACAGTGCCCTTTTATAACATGCATTATTCCCCTGTTTTGCAGTGCTGTTCATTTGCCGCCTTTTGAAACTTAAATACCATGTCTCAAGCCACACGTACATGTAGTTAAAATATTTGTTTATATTTATATTTTAATATTGGACACATTTTTTAGGAAGTTATTTGCACAGACAGCAGATTATGAAGTGCTCTGCATGACAATGTCCTGTTCACATTTTGAATACAAACATAAATATTCATATGGTTGGAGGTACACCCAAAGCAGCAGGGGTGTGTAAAGCAGATGTTGTGATTATACAGGGCCTGTCATGCATAGCCATAAACCTGTTCCCATCCTTCTGAACTTGTGCTGTAGCGAGCAAGTAGGACAGATAAATAAATCAAAATACAGAACTTTGGGAGAGGCATGCAATGAAATGTTTTTGATTGAACAGGCTGGATTGAAGCCGCTGTTGTGAATTTAGAAAAGTTTGATTGGAAGACCCAAAGCATAACCGATGTCAAAAGGAAATGACTGGTCAATCAGAGCTATGTTGAAAAAGATATTGCAGGAATATGTACAACAATTGGGAACCTTAACTGTCTGAATAAAAATCCAATGCTCCCTCTCTTGGTATTGCACGATCTGACTCACATCGCCTGGCCACTTGGACGAGGTGACAGACCTCTTTGGTTAACCATGGATAATTGAAACAGTGTGGCGATTGGATGACGGCTTGTTAATTCCAATATCTAGTGGCAGAAAAATGCTTGTCATGCTGCCAGTGATGAATGCCACATCTGTGTTACAATTCTTTATTTTTTTATACACAGAATCATGCAGATTACCTTTAAATAAATTGAAAACCAGCAATGCCTTCTTTTTCATTAGCGCCCCTGGCTAATGTCCTTACAGTTGTCACCCACTCCTTCATCCCTTTCTCCTCCTTCCATCCTTTAACGTGTACTTTTACGACACTTCGGAACCATCTTTTTTAGAAAAAATAATCATCAGGCTCAATTTTGTTCCATCTGCACAAAGTGCAAGCACCACGGTGACAAGGGATTTCTTGTGCCCTTTAGTTTTTAACTGAAGGTTTTCTTTCCGGTTTTGTTAAAGGTATGATTGGGAGGCATAGCAAAACAAATTGGGACCTTGTAGTTCTTTTTTTGCTCTAAATTTAATAACGAATTGTTGGAATTCCATCATTTTATTTTTGGAATCCTGAGGAATTTCTTAAGAAATCCAACTGAGGTAACCTATAAAATTGACAATTTACCAAGTTAATGCTACCTGAACAGCTTTCGTTATGATCATATTTTGGACACAAGGATGAGGTAGTTTCACTGCTCTTCATTCAAACACAATGTTTCCTACATCGGGCCATAAACACTTTACTCTCTAGCAGCTTGGTTTTCTTTTGCCATATTTCTAAGTTTGTCTGTTTTTTCACGTACTGTTTTTCCATTATTTACAAACTCTTTCAGCATGGTGATTATCATGCTTTTTGGAAAATTCAACAACACACAATTTCAAACCTGATGTGTAGCTTTTTGGTTTTTTGCCTGACTGTCCTATTTTCCAAACATCTCTTCACGAAACAGCAGCCTTTATTCAGCAAGGGTCAGCAGCACACAACAACACAACCCCCAGCAACATGCAAGCTGCCCCTTTATACACAAAATCCTGTGAAAACATGGAACATTTACACATAACCTGACATACAGTGTAGACTTAATGAGACACATTATTGAAAAACACAAATCGAATGAGGCACAAACACAACACAGATGGATAGCTATTGGGTAATAGTGAAGCAATATAGCTGTGACGTCTTCAAAGTTTGTTGGTCGACAGGAAGTCAGTCAAGAGTCTTAACGTTCAAGATGACTAAAGGTATTGAGTTAACTAATTCAAATGTTTAATTAGAACAGTGTTTTTGTCTTTCTACCTAGCAACATGACCTGAATGCCACAGATACTGAAAAAATAACCGGTTGTTACGTTTGTGTGAGCCACAACAGTGGCTGTAGTAATCTTATTGGTATGTTATTATTTGTGGTACTACAGCAGTTGAATGTTAGACAGACTGGTGCATACATCGCACCCCCCGTGTATTAGTCTCTCTAATTTTTTTAGGGCCTCCGAAAATGCCTACAAAATCAACTTATACAAAATCTTTTATAGTAACCGGGACCGATAATAGTTTGCATAATTGATTTGTATGGATAATCAAACAAGTATTAATAACAATTATTGTACCTTTAACAATGTATATAATAAAGATAACATGCACAAGTACTTAGTACACAAGTATCTTCTGATGATATATAGCTGGTAACCTATTCTATCACATTAAACATACAGAATGACAAAGCTTTACAAATCTTAAAATTTATGCAATTCAGTAAAACTGATGAAAGTATTGATACAGTTAAAGTGATGAAATACTGTAATTCAGTGTACCATTTACCAAAATTTGACAATCATCAAAGAACACAATTTAGTTCAACTTTAGGAATTATTAAACTTCAAAAATGCAGTGAAATGTTTCTATACTTTGATAATTACTGTTAAGGCACTGTCATAACGTGCAATTGAAATGAACAAAATAAAAGTTCTTATATGCTCATTAACATAAACAGGATCGCCAGCCCTTACTGACCAAATAGAAGAACAATCAACAACGAGGTGTGTGAAAGGGTGGCTTTTTAATTTATTTTGGTACCAAGGGATTTTTGTTGACTCCAAGAACCCTTCCTACTTCACTTCATGTATGATTCTGTGTGTGCCTGTGATATGCATGAGGAATGAATTCTTATATCCCATTCTCCCAAATCACTGCAATGTATCCCCATTTTTGGAGAATAACATATGCCTAATTCATACCTGTGTGAAAAAAAAGTCCTTGCTGCTGATAGTAGCTGGTCAGCATTGTATAAAAGATGGCCGCCAGTGATACCTCAGCATATAAAGATGGCTGATCATGCCACATCAGCAGAAACAAAATGGTTGCTGATCTCGGAGGTTAAAGGTCATAGCTAATATTTAAAAGTGCACTTTATGTTGTTATCATATATATATATATATATGTGTGTGTGTGTGTGTGTGTGTGTGTGTGTGTGTATGGTTAACCTCATGTGTGTGAATCTGGCCAAAATATTTTTAATGATGCTAATGAAGCATTGTTGTATTTGTATTTATTTTTATTATTAAAAAATGAGAGCTGTATCTTTAAATGAGAGTTGCCTTATGGGAAATGTATTCTAACTTTGAAGGTGGATGCTGGAGAGACGCATGGCATATTTATTTCTCTAGTTTATTTTAAAATAATTTCCTATAAATAAATCTGGTTTTGTTTGCAATGTAATTCTGGTGTATTTATCATCCTTTTTGGCAAGCTAAACCAAGTCGCTCAGCCCGGTGACAAGGTGACTGTTTTAATTTGCTTAACTGCAACAATTGAAAGCACACAATGCTCCATCTAAGGTTTTGATGGTCTGAATAATTCTTTCATTTACCTCAGTCTGCTGGTCCTTTTTTTGGCAGCTAAATCTCATAGCCATTTTAGCAGCAGAAGATGTGTGTGTAATGCACCATCTTAATAATATATAACACATTATATATTACATGAATCAGTCATTGGAAATCCTGGCCTGTGATTGGTTAAAACCTCATCATAGGAGCAAAAATAGATTGAACTACTGCCCTAACATCCTTATACCACCAGGTAGTAGTTTCCCTCTGTTATGTTCATATCACTTCCAGTCCCTCCCCTTTCCAAAGGAATGCCCTTTTTCCCTGCACTCCTCACAACAAGAGAAAATGCCTGAATGTGAAAAACTGCTGAATAGTGATTATGTGACTTAACAGAAAATTAATTACAAAACATTACTCAACGATGTGAACAAATATGATGGCCGGGATAGAAATTAGATTATGCAGCAGTAAACAAGCCAGATGGAGAGCTGTACGCCAAAAAACATTGATAATTATGAAGTATGAACTTCAAAAACATTTTATGTTATTTATTTCTGTTATTTATTTATTTACTATCAGCTATATTTATACAAAATGTATAAAGTCATATTTACTGTCCAACATTGCCTCACTTATTTTCTTGACTGACTCATATATTAAATATGTACTGCAGACTCAGCCATAGTGGAAAATGAAATGACCCTCAGGAAGACTATTATTACCTCCAGGGTTATCTCATATGGCTTCGAGCATTATAGCCCCCTGTCGGTAATAATAGTCTTCCCTTGGGGCAATAATTTTCCACTGAGGCCCTCAGCTCCAGTCCATATTTGCTATATATGAATCAGTGGTTGGAAATCCTGGCCTGTAATTGGTTAAAACCTCATCATTGGAACAAAAATAGATTGAACTATTGCCCTAACACCCTTACACCACAGGACAATAGTCTCCGTCTGTCATGTGATTGGTTCACATTACTGTCTGTCCCGTCCCTTTTCAAAGGAACACCCTTCTTCCCTGCACTGGCAATGAGAAAATGGCTGAACACTGATTCTGTGATTAAGTGAATTACAAAACACACTACAAATGAAAGGTGCTCCAGATACTCAAATGGTGATTAAAACATCACTGTCACTGCTGACTCAATGATGTAAACAAATATGACAGCCGGGATATAAACTGGATTATGCAGCAGTCAGCAAGCCACTGAGAGCCGGACATCAAAGAAAAACTTTTATAACTACTGTATGCAGTATGAACTGTAAAAACATTTTCTGTTATTTATTTATTTACTCTATTACATTTTCTGTTGTTTATTTATGCTACATTTAAACAAAATATATAAAGTCATATTCACTATCCAACCTTTCCTCTCTTATTATTTTGACTGACTCATATATTAAATCTGTACTGCAGACTCAGCTCATAGTGCAAAATGAAATGTCCCTCGGGAAGACTATTGTTACCTCCAGGGTGCTTCAGGCATTATAGCCCTCTGTCAGTAACAATAGTCTTCGGGACAATAACTTTCCACTTTAGCCCTGCTCTCCAGTCCATATTTACTACATGTAATTATGGGTAATCGGTTATACTGTGTATATATATTGTGATGGAGGGTATGTCTCAGGCAGGAATTTGAGGGCTATAGGACCCTGGGGAATAAGGGTTGATGCACAAAAACATGGTTATGTATATGTATATGTATTTCATATGCAATTCACGTGGCTGAACTGTACTTGACATTCTTGTTTTATGGATAAAACTCCCAAAGGAGAGGAAGAGCTAAGACCTATACTTGCAGGACTGGGAAAACGGACTTCCGCATCTCTGAAGATATAGCCCATTGTGAGGTACTGATTTGGTATAACTTGTTTACTTTGTCTGTGTGTTCACTTGCAGTGCCATCTGTTTACCTTCTGCTAATTCTTTATTACGATTGCAGTGGAGTTGGGTTGAAGGTCAGCAGCACAAGTATTAAATACAGACTGAGCTTGCGTTTTAAAAGACCAGTACCCTGTGAGAGAATGCCAACAGCAGGCTGGAAGTTTTATCTGATTGTCAGGTGTGCAGGCTCACAGCTGCCAAGCTTAAATATATCAATTATGGACTTTAACACTGTAAAGTTACACGAGGCCTGGTTTATTCTGAAGAAAGCTGTGTTCTGCATATTACTATTAGAAAAATAATGAATTAATTATAATAATGGAAATTCCTAATCATTTTGCATTTCAGCTGTCAAGTTTACTTCTTGATGAGTTTCCGTAAATGACAGGTCTGTCTTCTGGCTGGCTATTGCATAAGGCATCAGGTATTTTTGCCCTTACCCTCAACAACTTCACCACCATAGCTACTGATATGTAGTGGCAGTATTTGCAAAGGATATTCACTGTGGCACTTGATGTAGTTTGCTTGGGGCACCTTTGAAAACTCCTTTGCATCTAGTGATAACGGGGTATTATCTTTTTTTTTTTCTTCTAGAGGAACAACTACAATCTAGAAATGTATAATGCATATATGCAGCTTTGACACATCATACAAAAAAAATGGTTAATTCTAAACATTTGCTTACTTTTATTGAGATTTTACAATTTTTAACAATTATTTCTCATTAATTCCTAATTTTCTCTAATGTCCAATTCTTAATCAACCTGGCTCACTGCTGCAACCCCCTAAACTAACTCGGAGAGATGAGGACAAGCACTTGTGTCCTCCGAAACAAGTGCCGTCGGCCATTCGCTTTTTCTTGCTCTGCAAGCCCACCATGCAGCCATATCCAGAACTTCCAGCATCGGAGGACCACACAGTTCAGAATTGCGTACAGGCAGGCCTGCAGGTGTCCGGCCAGCCACAGGGGTCATTGATGTGTGGTGAACCAAGGACTCCCCAACCGACCTAACACCTCTCCTGCCAGGGCAGCGCTTGGCCAATTATGAGTTGCACCCTACAGTGGCTTAGCCTGGATCTGAACCAGCGATTTCCAGGCTATAGGCAGAGTGCCTTTACCGGATGCACCACTCGGGATCACCCACAATTTTTTTTACAGTATTTTTGCTGATTTCAAAATATGAACCCAGTATAGAATTTGGCACATTTTATAAATGTTTACAAATAAAATGTGTCTTCATTGAATGAACATTAAAATAACCTGTTTGATTGTTTCTTGCTCAGTGTGCATTTCTCATTCACAGCATGGGTTAGTATATTAAGAACATTTACAGTAAATATACTGAATGCATTTTTTTTTTTTTTTGTTTTCGACCACCTTCTATAATCAGAGTATCACAAGCATTGGTGTAAACAAAATTCCACAGAATACATTCCTCTGGATATGGGCAGGCCTTCCCAGCGTCATCATTGAATCTAATCAAGCATCACCAATGAAACCCATTTCTTTCTAGAAATATTACATTTTAATGGCAAAACATTAACATTTTTGTTGTTAGTTTATTTTGTCCTTATTTAACTAACCACAGTTTCATTGTAATTTTGATGTCAATATGTGAGCGTATAGTTTGTAAAACATGAGGTTGGAAGGCTCTCCTATATAAGCATGTGCAGGAGTGGACTTTAAGCAGGCGAAGGCATATTGGTACACAGCTACAAAACTACTTACCATTTGTTTGTTTTAACTGTGCACACTTTGACCAGCGATAAAGCTTTTGTGTAAGTAATCTTTTGCATGTATGGATGAATTTTTAGACTGACAACTATAGCACTGATCCTTTAAGTCATTGATATCAAAACCATGTTTTTGTGTTGCTATGTAGATGTTAAATTAACCCATGTTGTCACTTATCAAAAAGGTATTTAGAAAAAGTTAGTCATAACTTGAAGGCCAGCCATTCCTCTGCACAGACTGCAGAACAATGGGAGTGCATTTGCATATCTGTTATAGGTTGCTGCTTCCAAGTGCATGATCTGAAAAAAACATTGAAATGGCTGAGTGTAGATCTATCAATTAATTCAGGCTTTGCTACAAAAATAGTTAAGATGCAGGTGATGAAGAGGATTTGTTCTTTTTAATTCCCTTTTAGAGAAACCATCAATTCCTGCAAATATCACAATGTTGTACCTAGGAAACAACAACAAAAAACGTATTTCCTAATTAAATCAAATGATGTATACACACACACACACACACACACACACATGCATGCTGAATTCCATTATACTCATAAAAACTGTAGATGCGCTGACTCCTAAAAGATTAGCTATGCAAGATAGGTGAAGGTATCTCAAAGAGACGACTAAAAAAGGTTGTGAAAAGATAAACTTAGGGCATCCTTAAATTGGATTTTTTTTCTTTTGATTTACACAACCTACTTAACACTTTGAAGAGGCAAGAGAATTTTTATTGTTAATGAAAAATAAAAAAAAAACTGAAATGTCTTGATTAGATAAGTATTCACCCCACTGAGTCAATACTTGGTAGAACCACCGTTCATCAATTCTTCTTGGCAAAATTGTTGGTGGACAACAATCTTCAAGTCTTGCCACAGATTCTCAATCAGATTCAAATCCAGGCTTTGACTGGGCCACTAAGACATTCACTTTCTTACTTTTAAGCCACACCAGTGTCGCTTTGGCTGTGTGCTTGGGGTCATTGTCCTGCTGAAAGGTGAATCTCTGTCCTAGTCTTAGGTCTTTTGCAGACTGAAGCAGATTTTCCTCATGGATTTGCCTGTATTTAGCTCCATCCATTTTGCCCTCTACCCTGACAAGCGTCCTAGTCCCTGCCAATGAAAAGCATCCCCATAGCATGATCCTGCCACTACCATACTTTACAGTAGGGATGGTGTTACCTGGGTGATGCACTATGTTTGGTTTGCGCCAGACAGAATGCTTTGCATTCAGGCCAAATAGTTCAATTTTTGTTTCCACGGACCACAGAATCTTTTGCCATATCTTTTCAGAGTCTCCCACATGCTTTTTTGCAAATTCCAAGTGGGATTTTACATAGGCTTTTTTCAGAAATGGCTTCCTTGCCACTCTTCCACACAGGCCAGATTTGTGGAGTACCTCAGCTATTGTTGACACATGGACAGTTTCTCCTATCTATGCCATGGCACGCTGTATGTCTTTCAAAGTTGTCATTGGCCTCTTGGTGGCTTTTCTGACCAATGCGCTTCTTACCTGGCTGGTCAGTTTGGGGGGACGACCTGCTCTAAGCAGATTCTGGGTGGTGACTGTGCTCCAAGGGATATTAAATGCCTTTGAAATCTTGTTATACCCCTCCCCTGATATGTGCCTTTCCACAACTTTATCCCAGAGTTGTTTTGAAAGCTCATTGGTCTTCATGGTAGTATCTTTGCTTTGAATGCACTACCCAACTTTGGGACCTTACAGAGACAGGTGTATTTAATCTGAAATCATGTGAACCACTTTTATTGCACACAGATTGACTCCACTGAACTTATTGTGTGAATTCTGAAGGGAGATGGTTGCACCTGAGCTTATTTAGGAGAGTCATAGCAAAGGGGGTGAATACTTATGTAATGAAGACTTTCCAGGTTTTTATTTGTGCAACACAAAGTAGCCTGTGGAGCTGCATGGGAATGTCCATAATTTCAGATGGGATATCAACAATGTTCAAAGCAGAAGATAGTATGAACATTTCTTGATTGATGACAAATTCAAAGTAATCTAAATCTAATAACACAGAAATAGTATATTTGCTCGTATTTGCAGTTTTATTTCTGTGTGTGTGTGGGCTACGCTTTGGCGTCGGGGCCCCGGGCACTTGTCCCTGTGCTAACGTCGGCCCTGGCATGAGGTTATATCACAAACAGGATTTTCAGTGCTGAAGTCTTGTATGCATAATGTACATAATGTAGAACATCCATACATGTTTCTAATGCAAAAACAAAAAACTGAGTTTTTGGTCAATTGTATGACTGTTTAGCTTGAGAAGACGATTGACCCACCTCTTAAAGTTGTACACTGTTTTAGACGCTCACTTCCTATAGAGCGTGGCATGTGTGTGGTATGTGTGTGTGCCACGTCACATAAATAATAATTGTGGAGAGAGGGTGATGACTTTCTAAGCTGCATGGAAACCTGACCATTGATGTCGAACAATATATGTGTTTCTGCATACAAATGTTCCATTAACAAAAAGAATTAATGTCGAGCAATCTATCTATTTCTGCATACATATTTTTCATTAACAAAATGATCATTAATGACCTTACTAGTTCAAAACAATTTACAATGGTATTGAAGGATATTGTACACCAAATACATTATTAATTTATGAAAAATAACATTAAATGCAATAGCTGTTAAATGTAAAGTAAATCATTTTAGAATTATGTTTTTCATCAGAAAATCACACTTTGGACTTGACACAAAATGCCACAAAGGCAGGCAGTGAATAGATATATTTACTAGGTATATCCATGATATCTGTTTTACTGTTTCCTGTGCAGAGTGGCAGTGGAGGGGTGGGGGTGTGCAATCCATGATACCTGTTTCACAGTTTCCCATGTAAAGTGGCCGGGGCTTCTCTTAAACACTGTGAAGAATATTCTGTAAAATATGTTGTGTTTCATTCCCCAGCTGCTTAATGATCCAGGAGGGTGTATAACAATATCAAAGCACTTAGGATTATATGTTCTCAATAGTACTTCACAAGATACAGAAAATAATGTGCATTCATTGTAAACAATATGTGGTACGCTGATATCTTTAAAAAGATTGTAGCTAACAAAATAATTATACATCTCACTTTTTTTTTGCACTTACATTACATACATAGGTCTCTTCCATTAGCTACTTATAGCAAATGTATTTCCACTTAAAACATGATACCTGGTACTGCCAGCAGTCCAGATAAGATGCATAACCTGCTATTGTAAAGATCTGCATAGCAATTCTGCTGCACAGCTTGTCTGCCTCCCTGCCCAGCTAAAACTTCCACTAACAACTACACTCCCAGAATACAATCTTCATAGACAACCACTAAGAAAAGTGTTTTACAACATTTTAATGTCAATAGAGTCAATGCTTACCCCATTACCATTAAAGATTATACAGTATTTATCATGATTACAAAGGACTTCAAGGTAATGGTGCATTTTATCCCCTGAAAATACATTTTACTCTCTCAGTGTTAGAGGGTAAGTTACTCCCAGATCCAAAACCTTATCTGGAGCGTTGGGTACTACATAGGGTTACAATATGACTATGACATTTTCGGGCAGTTCAGGCTTTTCAACTCACATTGCAATGCATTCTAGTACATTTTACCTGTCTCAGGTACCTTTCACAGCAAGACTACACTTACCAGAATGCATTGCAATGTAAGTTGAAAAGCCTGAACGATTCCAAACTGCTCTACTGTACATGAAGTCATATGGTAACCCTATGTAAGACATTAGGTTACAAAAGGTTCTGAAAGAATACCCTTATTCTTAGAGACATGTTACACTTAGACCTCCATGGTCATTTCATCTCAGCTGTGTCTTCAATAGGGGAAGCAGCTGGTTAGTTAATGACAGGGAAGAAGCAGAAAGGACAGGGATAGTTACACACTCCGGGTAACAAGAAAGTGCAACATTATCTGAAAGCATGGCTCACAAACAGATTTCTTAAACCAACTGTAGTCAGTTTTGGCCAATAAGAGCAACTGCCTGCATAATATAGTATACAGTGGCTTTCAAAAATATTCACCTGCTTTGGACTTTTCCACATTTTATTGTGTTACAACATGGAATCAAAATGGATTAAATTAGGTGTTTTTGCTACTGATCAACACAAAAAAAGTCCATAATGTCAAAGTGAAAAATACAATCTACAAATTGTTCTAAATTAATTACAAATACAAAACAGAAAATAATTGATTGCATAAGTATTCACCTGCTTGAGTCAATATTTGGTAGAGGCACCTTTTGCAGCAATTACAGCCATGAGTCTATTTGGAAAAGTCTCTACCAGCTTTCCACATCTGGACACTGTAATTTTTGTCCATTCTTCTTTGCAAAATTGCTTAAGCTCCATCAAGTTGGATGGGGACCTTTGGTGAACTCTTTCCGCATATTCTCAATTGGATTGAAGTCCGGGTTTGGACTGGACCACTCCAGGACATTGACCTTTTTGTTTTTAAGCCACTCCAGTGTGGCTTTGGCTGTATGTTTGGGGTCATTGACCTCCTGGAAGATGAATCTTCTCCCAAGTCCCAGGTCTCTTGCAGACTTCAACAGGTTTTCCTCCAGGATTTCTCTGTACTTTGCTGCATCCATTTTGCCCTTTATCTTCATGAGCTTTCCAGGCCCTGATGCAGAGAAGCATCCCCATAGCATGATGCTGCCACCACCATGCTTCACGGTAGGGATGATGTTCTCAGGATGATGTGTGGTGTTAGGCTTGAGCCAAACATAGTGCTTAGGGTTGAGGTCAAAAAGCTCAATTTTGGTCTCATCAGACCATAGAATCTTCTTCCACTTGGTCTCAAAGTCTCCCACATGCCTTCTGGCAAACTCTCGCTGAGATTTGATGTGAGTTTTTTTCAACAATGGCTTTCTTTTTGCCACTCTCCTATAAAGGCCAGTATTGTGAAGCACCCGAGCTATTGTTGCCGTATGCACAGTGTCTCCTAGCTCAGCTGTGGAAGACTGTAACTCCTTTAGAGTTGCCATAGCCCTGTTGGTGGCCTGGCTAGTGCCCTTCTCGTCCGGATACACAGTTTTTGAGGACAGCCTTTTCTAGACAGATTCACAGTTGTGCCATATTCTCTCCATTTCTTAATAATGGACTTTACTGTGCTCCGGGGGATATTCAATGCCTTGGAATTGTTCTTATATCCTTATGTGTATATTCTTATGTTCTTATGTGCTTTTGAAGAACCTTATTCTGGATTTGCTTTGAACGTTTCTTCGTCTTCATGATGTAGTTTTTGTTAGGAAATGTACTAACCAACTGTGGGACCTCCCAGAGACAGGTGTATTTAACCTGAAATCATGTGAAACACCTTAATTGCACACAGGTGGACTCCATTCAACTAATTATGTGACTTCTAAAGACAATTGGTTGCACCAGAGCTTATTTAGGTGTGTCATAGCAAAGGGGGTTAATACCTATGCAATCAATTATTTTCTGTTTTATATTTGTAATTAATTTAGACCAATTTGTAGATTTTATTTTTCACTTTGACACTATGGGCTTTTTTGTGTGGATCAGTGTCAAAAACTCCTAATTTAAATCCATTTTGATTCCATGTTGTAGCACAATAAAATGTGTAAAAGTCCAAGGGAGGTGAATGCTTTTGAGAGTCACTGTATATAAATAAACAGAACTAACAACCTAGATTCAATATGCCCTTGGTCAAACTAGTGTTTTAATTGCAAAAGAGATGGGCAACCTCAATGGAGATGGTTGAGTCAGTGTACGTAGATCTCTTTTTTTTTTTTTTTACCTTTTTTTACACAGTCAACACCACCAGCCTTTACTGTTTTCTATTTGTAGCCAAAAACATTAATCTTGTATGTCTCCTAATTTGACATAAGTGCACCGTTGAAAAAATGACTTCAGACTTCTGAGACAACTAACAATTCTATAAATTATAAGTTAATGAAATTTGACTAGGCCATGTCACTGTTTCCAAAACATATAAAGGTAATTAATTACTCACAAATTAATTCCAATGGCTTAGTTTAAGTGTAATGACTGTTTTCTGTTTTATAATGGAATTGAAACAGTAGAGGCCTGTGCGTATAACAAGGAAACACATTGTCCACAAACCAAACTTTAACCAAACTGCATCTTTTTTATTAAAGCAGACAAAAGTTGAACTTGAGTAATCAAAAAAAAAAAAAAAGTAGCCCAACATAGGCTTATAAAATATAATCAGGATTTATGAAGAAATGTAAACCAAAATTAGCTTCTGTGCTCCAGCTTTTTCAGCACTAATGGGGATCAATGAGGAATCCTGTACACATTACTCAGCTAGTTCAGCACCACGGAGAGCAGCTGAGGAGGATGATTGCACAGCTTCAGCACTGCTCACTTAACAACACAGTGGAGCAGCACAGGAGAGCACAGCATGTTGTGGAGCAGCACAGCAGTGCACATCATGTTGGTCTGTATCAGACTGCCTGCTTGCTAGTGGACCAGGACAAGAGTGCACAGCATGTTATGGAGCAGCACAGGAGTGCACAGTATGTTGTGGAGCAGCACAGAAGTGTACAGCATTTTGTGGAGCAGCACAGGAGTACACTGCATGTTGTGGAGCAGCACAGGAGTGCACTGCATGTTGGTTTGTATCAGACCGCCTGCTTACTAGTGGAACAGAACAGTATGTTGTGGAGCAGCACAGGAGTGTACAGCATGTTGTGGAGCAGCACAGAAGTGTACAGCATGTTGTGGAGCAGCACAGAAGTGTACAGCATGTTGTGGAGCAGCACAGGAGTGCACTGCATGTTGTGGAGCAGCACAGGAGTGCACAGCATGTTGTGGAGCAGCACAGGAGTGCACTGCATGTTGTGGAGCAGCACAGGAGTGCACTGCATGTTGTGGAGCAGCACAGGAGTGCACTGCATGTTGGTTTGTATCAGACCGCCTGCTTACTAGTGGAACAGAACAGTATGTTGTGGAGCAGCACAGGAGTGTACAGCATGTTGTGGAGCAGCACAGAAGTGTACAGCATGTTGGTTTGTATCAGACTGTCTGCTTGCTAGTGGAGCAGCACAGGAGTGCCCAGCATGTTGTGGAGCAGCACAGGAGAGCACAGCATGTTGGTCTGTATCAGGCTGCCTGCTTGTTGAAAGTAGAGAGATTAAACATGTAAGAATCTATCTTCTAACAGGGTTCTTACTCTTATGTATCACTACTGTAGAGTAGAAATGAGTCCTACACAAGGCTTTAAGAAGGACATATTTATAGACTGCTATATCTCAAGTCATTGCCAGGAGACAGCTTGGTATAGAAAACCAATAAGTGTATCCAAGTTATCCAATCATATCTTAGTATCACTCGCATGCTGTATTTTAGTAATCTTAATGTCACTCACTAATGACTGATTACACTCGGTAACACAATTTTTGTTCCTGGGTAGTAAGTGTTATTTCCTAATTGCTTATGCCTCAAAAGTATAGAAAATGGTTATTATTCCCCACAAACTTTGCTTTTGTGACCAGGACAGTGATATCTTTTTGTTCACATAAAGCCAGAAAAAAACAACATATGAATCCAAATTAACATGTATTTATACTAAAGTAATACAAAAATGACTACAAAAGATTTAGAAGTGAGTAGTTTTTCGAGATTTACAATTATACTGTAAATCACTTTCACGAATCAGCCCCCAAATGTAGTCTCCCATCATGTTCTCGTTATACTGTCTTTGGTAGCGGTGTTCAAAGTCCAGTATATCCTGGTGGAAGCGCTCGCCTTGCTCCTCTGAGTACGCTCCCATGTTCTCCTTGAATTTATCAAGATGAGCATCAAGGATATGGACTTTGAGGGACATCCTACAACCCATTGTGCCGTAGTTCTTCACCAGAGTCTCAACCGGCTCCACATAGTTTTTGGCCTTGTCATTGCCCAGGAAGCCCCGAACCACTGCGACAAAGCTGTTCCAAGCCGCTTTCTCCTTACTAGTGAGCTTCTTGGGGAATTCATTGCACTCCAGGATCATCACATTGTGGCAGAATCAGAGCCCATCTTGACGGGTGAAGAAGCTGGAAAAAGGTTGGTGATGCTTCCTCTGATCTGCGACTTGCACACTTTCATCCAACAAGTTCCATTGCTTGAGCCTAGACGTCAAAAGCTCGGCATTGGACTTGGTGAGACCAAGATCTCTAGTCAAGTCATTGAGGTCTTTTTGGTTGGGGTAGTATGGGTTTCTCTCCTCAGCTCCACCTCTGAAATTGTCATCTGGATCTACAGCGTCTTCCTCGCTCTCTGACTTGCTGCTCTCTTCTAAAGACGGCTGCTCTCTCTCCGGAGGAGTGGGTACGGGGAGCTCATGGCAGTGTGGCACCGGGGCGATGGATGAAGGAAGGTCCAGATATGTGATAGCAGATGCATTCTTGCCAGTCCGACATTTGGAAGGGTCCACCATGCAGAAGTAACAGTTGCTTGAGTGGTCAGTGGGTTCTAGCGAACTTCATGGCTCTCTTTTCCCCTCTGTACCATCCTACAAAAATACATTTATTTCACCCATGACTAATGTGTAAGGGATTCATATATGATATATTTTTTTAATAACATTGAAAATTGTAAAACATTTTAAAATTTAAAAAATTTTAACACATTTTATAACATAAAATTCCGAGCAACAATTGTCCATCTTACCTTCCAGAGTTTTTTTGCAGTGCTCGCAGGTGAAATGAGGTGCCTAGGGTTTGTCTTGATCCCCGACAGGCATGCTGAAATATGCCTTGTAGGCCTCACACATCTTAGCAGATGCTTCCACAGAGTACTTTTTTGCTCTTGTCTTGATAAATTGGTCGCAGACATAGCAAAATGCGTCTGCCGGATGCTTGCAGCCTCTTGATGTCATCTCAGAAAAATGCAGATATGTATCCACTTAGGCAGCTGGAACTAAACTGAACTGGTGGGCTTAAGGCCCCTGTATTTATACTACTATTTATATTACTGGAAATTTCTAGAAATTTCTAGAAGTTACTCCAAGTTTACTCAGCACTGAATCTATCTGGAATGTTTTGGAAAATAGGTACATTTCAAAATATCACTGTCCTGGTCACAAAAGCAAAGTTTGTGGGAATAATGGCCATTTTCTATACTTTTGAGGCATAAGCAATTAGGAAATAACACTTACTACCCAGGAACCCCCCAAAAATAAATAAATAAAATTGTTACACGGTGTTATGATTGCATTGGTAGAATAGTGATTCTTAGTGAAGAAAACACAGTGGAATGTGGTGAACTAGCTGCAAGAGCACTCCCTTTAAACAGACAGCATAACCCCCTGAGACAGCTGCACAACAGATATTCATTCTTTTCAAACTGTATCTGTAAGAGAATCATTGAAATGGCTGTTTGAGGTTTAAATTAAATAAGCTTTGGACAGAGGCCCGCATATCTGTACAGTCACTGTTAATAGAATTGTGTCTTCAATTCCAGTCCGTTCTGTCTCCCTGGTGAAGGAAAAACACAAGGAGGGCTTTTTAAAAGATACAGCAAGACCTTAAGCAGATAAGTGGGTTTAATTAACAAATTCCAGAACAGCACATCAGACAATCTCTCTCTGCATACAGTTGAAAGAAATGCGCCAAAAAAACCCTGAGGCCATTAAACACATATTAATGCTGCAGATTTTCATTTTAATTGTTAATGCTTTTTACATGAACAGATAGTCTTCCCACTGTACCATGCAAGTTCATTCATATTTAACTCCATTCTGCACTATCTAGTGACAACTCGCAGAGCATGATCTATGTGTTTGAGTAAATGACTACAGGCAAAGAAATTACATTTTTTTAAAGTGTTTCTTATCTTTTGTAAGAATAACATCCTTACTTGTTATCACCCACTGGAAATACAAGTACTTGGCGACACCATCTGTATGCATGAACCGCTTGTCCAATTACGATTCTTAACGGACCTTCTTCAGCACAAGTGATTGGGCCTATCATAATATGTAGTATATTGAGGATGCCTGTACTCAATGTCAAAACAATTTGTATCATGCTAACAGGGTGGGTTAATTGAAATGCAACACTGCAAAACAGTAATACAACAACTTGCCCTTGTATGTGAACGTAGTCACAGTGGTGACTGGAAGAGGTCTGCACTATAGCATTGTTTTCTTTACCGGGCAATGCAGAATTGATGTGAGACTTAGCAGGTGTGGGGACATGTATTAGCCAGAAACCCACTAGTCTTAATGTGCTTGTGTAATGAGTTAGCACTCTAATACTTTCTCACTGAGATAAGTTCATATTCTTCTGTGGGAGAATTCCCAGTTGATAAAGGTTAGCTGGTGTTCATGAAAGCTATCAGGCTGTCTTTTCAGATTTAGTTAACCCTTTGAGTAGGGTTAACTAAATTTACTGCACGTCCTATGGGAGTTTTGATATATGTATGTGCTTGATTATTATGAGTACAGTATACAAACAAGATGAACGCTATATGTTTGCATGTATGTATGAATACTGATGAAAATACAGACAAATAATTTTTACCGTAAATAAATAAAATTACAAAGAAATCATATCCAGGTAAGCATGTGGTGGAGGTGGAGAGAGTGAGAGTTTCAAATGTATGGTAAAACTTGGTAAAACTTTACATGTAATTATGTATTTACATAGTTGTTACTTGGTAAATACATACGTACTTAAACAGAACTCAAATGTTATTATGCTTAGTTACAATGTACACATATGCATTTTTTTGCATGATATAACCCTAATCCTAACTTTACTTTAGCCCTATCCCTACTCTAATCCTAACCCTTTTCTGATACAATTGTGTACCTACATATATCGTGCATTGTAACTATGCATAATAACATTGTATTTATGTATGTAACTACCATGTAAATACAAAGTAATTAGCGACACTTAATGTAGTGTTACCTAGAATATATAGTTAATGTTAATGGGTAAATTGCTACTGTTTTAACAGGTTATACACCTGTACGAATAGCATCAGGAATAAGACTCAGACTGAGGAATAGCTGCAGTTTAAGCACTGGGGCACACATTTAATTAAACAAACAGCAAAGACAAACAAACACGAACAAATAAACAAGGACAAGGGCCAAAATAAAAGGTTAAACAAAACAATGTGGCTGTCAGGCTGGGCTTTACCTTCAATGACTATGTTCTGTTTCATAAAGATAAAAATCACGACATCTCACAGTAGTGCCGCGATATCACAAACAGGACTTAATTTAATTTACAAATCGAGTGTCTCGCTATGTGAGAATTAGCCAAGCTGCCTATATCCCTAACAGACACAAACACTGTTTACATTTAGGGCTTTTAAAATTGCTTGGGAACCCTTTAGTTTCACTGATGCAGATTTAGGATAAACTCTATACAGGGTTCATACACTTTTTAAACATCAAAATTCCATACTTTTCCAGACTTCTACTTGTTTTTTCCAGACTTGTGTTTTTACTAGTTTTTTGATAGTTATCCACATAGAAGGGCAGCTGCAGAGCATTATAGCTTTTTGATCCAGAGCAGAAGTTACTCCTGGTTTTCTAAAAGTATTTGTCAGAATCTGGAGTTGCATATCTAGCAAGAGACAATGCAGGCATGCAAAAGAGAAGTAAGATACAATCTAAGAAATGTCCAAGATTTGAGAACTACGTTGCATTATTTACAAAAAAATATATAAAAAGTTGTATACTGCAAGTATACTTGTGTCAAAATAAGATACTATAATGGTACTAATAGTATATTAAAATCAGACAATTTTAGCACAAGTATACTTGCAGTATATTACTTTTTTGTAAGGGATGATATTGAATTCTGAGCCAAACTTCTTTATACTCTCTGTTAAATGTGAACAGGTGGGAGGTGAGAAATAAAAATGAAATAACAAATGTGCACATATATGTGCATTATATATTAAAATGTGCAAGTGCTGTATATTAAACATACAAGTCAAATACTAAATACAGTACACCCTTGTTATAACAACCCTGTTTGGGTCCAAAGCCTTTTGTTTGCTATAGTAAAAGGACAGTCCAAAACGAACAATATAAGGTGTTAGAGTAAATAAGGAAGTCACCTTGGATAACGATAAAAAAGGTATAGTTTATTGTAGTAATAGAAGACAAACATTGCAGCGAGCTCCAGTCTCAGTAGGATGTGCCTGACCCCCAGACACTAACCCTAACCATAACTCAATGTCCATATATGGTTGTTAATAAGTAGTTTAATTAATTTCTACATGCATAGCTCTTAGAAATATGTTATTATTAAGCACATAATTTACTGTGAGAATGGAAGACATGACGACATGACTGCAGTTGTTTTCTTCCTTGCACAATAAGTTTTCACCAGTGTGCCGGGTTTCTGTGAGATTCTGTGGAACTCTGCCTCTGCTTGTCTTATGCCCCTGACAGTAAGCTCAGAATAGACACTGTCAAAACTGCACTCACTCCTGACACACAAGAATAAGAAAAGACAGAAATGGATAAAAAAATCCTACACTCTAATAGGTTTTTAAATAAACCCTTTCTTGTGCAGTACACGCGTATTATAAAATAATCGTACAACAGCTATAACTAGCTCCACTTGAATGTGTTCTATTAACAAAAAAAATACATACAAACTTTGGCCCCACCTGCATCAGTGATATAGAATTATTTGATATTTTTATAAATATTAATGAAGTTGGTTCCTCAGAAGCTACAATATTCAGGATACTGTACAGCAATACATTCACTGGGCATCTAATATTCTAAATCATCTTTGTTGAAAGAGAGTTCCGTGCTAATCAATGTAAAAGTGGTAATACATTTGAAGAGCTGACCCAGTTTATTAGATGAACTTGTTATACTAACACTAGCTCTTCTTCAGGTGAAGGAAGAAACCTGAAGAAACATATCGGAAGAATGGCCAAATTTTTGTAACAATGCTAGACAGCAGTAATGTAAACGGGGCTGTGCTGTTTAAGATTGGAACAGACAGCTTACATAACATACATCTGGTGGGACACAAAGAGCTTTAGTTCACAATTAATGGAATCAACTTGGTGGATTAGTTCCTGCATTTTGTCTACCTTAGCTAGATCTGAAATTCCATTTCAAGGCTGTAGAAGTAGGATAACCTAATCTGATTGTGTAATGTGATCTTTATTGTAACTTAGAGGTTGCTGTCCTCAATAAGCACACCTTATATGCAGAGAGAAAGAAGGAAAACTTTAATTCAAATACATGCATGTTTTAGATATTACCGGGACAGCCAGAGATTGAGCTTAATGGGAATCTCTGTTTGTAGAATAATCTTTATTCCTGCAGGCCCAGTCAACGTCTTAAATATATATTTTTTTTCAGTAAACAGTCTTATAATTCACAGTATCACGGCCCAGAGGCAGGAAAGAGAGCTGTCCCACTTTCCGAGTCAATTTGAGGTTTTACTCTATAAGTACATTTCTCATAGTGCTTACCTCCCTTATAAAAGTTTACCACAGTAATTTTGCATGGTATAGTTTTACCATGCTTTTTCAATGACTATTCAGAGCATTTAGCAGTTTGTTATGTTTTTCCATGGTTTTTCCATGTTTTAGCATACCTCTCAGTTTCACAATGCTTACCTATGCTTTCCATATTTTCACTGTGATTTATTGCACTTTGCTATACTTTTACTATGGAGAGATAGGGGCTTATTACTCTAGAGATCTGAGGTACCGTTACAATGAAACATTGATTGACCACTGCTTACTTTAGGTAACAAGCATCACATGCGACCACCAGCAGATAATCCTAGCCATGCTTACACAAGCAGACAGGGTCATGAGGTGGCTGCAACAGCCATGTAAATCAATTTGGAATTTCAACTGCAATATCCACATTTTACCCATACTCAATTACAAAATGTAATTAGAAATGTGTTTTGCAGCTCAAGAGAATAAGAAATCCATATTGACATTTTAATCAAGCCATTTGAAAATGAAACAGGGTTGCCATGAAATAGACAACACCAAAATACATATGGTAATTGCAGTGAATCAGACTTTAAACACATACAAAGCACACCACAATAGCATACGGTATAAAGGCATATTAATAACACATTTGTAGGGGTATCTAAAAAATGCAATTAATTTGCATTTAAATATTTCGGTAGTACCTTTCATTTCGGAGTCTTTTGGTTAGGATCAAAATGATTTCACACTGACAGCATTTCACTTTGCTGTGCATAATGACATTGCCATTGTAGCAGTGTGCATTAATAGTAACACACTTATACATTACATTCAGGGTCTGATGTGCTGCTATAAGAACCAACAAGATGATCGTCCAGGAAAGGAATACATGGTTGTAAACCCAAGAGATATGTTTTGAATAATCTAGTAGCAAGCTGTCTGACATATTACTGATGTTATCTGTCCCTGGTCTGGCACAAGGTTTTGGCTTCTGTTTTGTGTGTCTTTTACTTGTACATCATATCGGCATGACTGGACTGCATTCAGTTTGATGCGTCCTTGGTGTTACTCAGGCCAGATCAGCCAAAGAGCCAGTGCAATACAATGCACAGCCGTGCATGGCCGACTGTATAAAAACAAACTTGATCCTTAATATGTGTTCAGTGGACTTCGTTGGCACTGACTTCCGCCTTGACTGCCCTGGCCTGGGTTACATATGTCTCTGGCGGACACTAGAACTGGAGAGCAACGACTAAACTCAAATATCAAAATGCACAAAAAATAAATACATTAAAACCACTGCAACATAAAGCAAAGGGGAAGAAAAAACTGGGAACAAGTGAAGTGATGCTAATTAGTCTTTACTGAAGTAAGATATAAGAAAATGCACCCGTTATTATTCCTTTTGCATGCACTGTACTATAGTTAACACAGAATCGCAATGCAGAATTGCAATGCAAAATCGCAACGCAGTTTCCTCTGCTTGAAATTTATCCTTAGTTCGATTTCAATTACACTGCGATTTTCTAAAACATTTTTAAAGATTTTATGAATGTAATCTAAGCGAAAACAAAAAACACTTGTTATAGTTTGTAGTATTTTATGAGCGTAATAATCTAAGCAAAAACTAATGTCAATACTTTTACAGTTTGTAGTATAATGTGCCTGTTTCTGGTCCCATCCTTGTGGTGGCCCCCCATTGCAAACACTTGGGAACCACTGCCCAATATCAACACCTATCCAAAGCATGCTTATTGATAGTCTGTTTCCTTAAAAGCCTCATGGTCACCATTGATTAACCTTGAAGTGTTCTGTACCAGCCTCAGCCACACAACAGCTGCATTGATTGCAGTCAAGTCTCTTCAGTTTGAAATGCATTGTGTGTGTGTGTTTTCAGGGAAAGAAGCAGCCGGTATTACCTATTTCATAAGGGCTCTTTAATGTATGGCTTATATAATTATTATCCTAACAAGCCTTGAAAGGGAAATATTGAATGCTTTAGTGTTACATCAGTAAATTATGTATTGTCTTTTAATGAATGTGTACCAAGTCGGCCTTGGGGTTCAAAGGTATTAAAATCTTAATTTTTTGCAAGGTACCAAATGTCAATCTGTTCTAATCTAATTTAACATGAATTAATACAGCTGCAAGTGCTATAGGCTACAGAACAGAAATGAACTGATTTTTTGTTATTTACAAAAGGTTTGTTTCAAAACGAAAGCTGACTTCCATGTGGTTTCAGAGTCTAAGTCTTTCAATGACTTAAAAAGCAAGGCGCTCCAAATTGTATTTTAATTATTTTATTTAACATTTTAACGTCAGATCGAGTGCCCCCCCCCAGTTCAGATCTAGCGCACCCCAGATCAGATCTAGGGCCTCATTTATGAAAAATGTGTAGTTTGCACGGATGTAAAGTAGTGAGCCTAACATGCGTTAATATGCATACCATAACATGCACACTACATTGTGACCAATAATTTAATGTCCACAATAATATCAGAGACTTACCTGTGACCACCATGACATAAAAGTAAGAAATCGACTATTACTTCTTAATTTCATACACAATGCTGGTACTTTTTGTGTGTGTAGACTGCAGGTTATTAAACAGGTTGCAGTTAAAGTTGAATTCCATTACAGTTAAAAGAAATAATTCATACTCTAAAGTTTCCTCCTGAAGGATTTTTATTAGAATGTAGTATTTTTTATTTTATTTTAACTGCATACCATTTCATGTATAAGCACAAATACAATCAATTATCTATCATTTCTGGACTTTATCCGTTCAAACTCATTTTCATAACCAAGAAATATGGGGTGCACACTGAATTAACGTGATCATTTGTAATGTGATATTTTGTACTGTGATTTTGTAACAATTGTAAGTCACCCTGGTTATGGGCGTCTGCTAAGAAATAATAATAATAATAATAATAATAATAATAATAATAATAATAATATAATAATAAATAATAATAATAATAATAATAATAATAATAAATAATAACAAAAAATTCTATGTGGCCAGACAAAGAGAGGGGGAGGAGACGTCCCCAAATATTTAGAAGTTGTCTGTCTTTTCTGAGCAAGTCTGACACACAACTTATGGAGCAATTTCGCCTCAGACAAACAATCACCGACATCAGCCAACTGACCTGGAAGGAGACTTGCAGGGAGCACATTGTTTGTTTTTAGCACTGAGGTACACGCACCAACACAGAATAGGTACATCTATGTAAATCGTAAGTGGACCTATTCTGTCAATGTGCAAGTAGTGTGTCATCTGTCATGCCAACAACTACATCACAAATGTGTATGCAAACTATCATCGCTCCGCTCATGACTTGTTCATCCTCGCTAATTCGCAGGTGGCCTCTGTGTTTCAGCGGTTAGAGAGTCTGAGAGGCTGGCTGATAGGGGACAATGGATATCCACTGAAGCGATGGCTACTGACACCGCTGCTCAACCTAACAGAGGTATAATTGTACCTTTAAATGTGCACGTACTGTAATTGAAATCTCTGAAGTAGGCTTTTACTTAGTTTGTTATTGTTCTCCGTACACTGATAAAATCAAATGCTGCCCAAAGAAGCTCATGTGGTACTGGCGTTAGCTAAATCCAGGAATGTCAAATGAAGCTCCTTTTTTTGCTGTTGCTGCCAGATCACACCGATGCGCTCTAAGCATCCTGGGAAACCTGTAATACCGGCTTTCTGTACTGAAGTGTCAATGAAGCAGTTCTTCAATAGGTAAGCTGACAACGTCTGAGCAACAGTTCTGAAGAAAACCTTGCCTTCCATGTTTAACAGGGAAATAGGGTGAAACTGACCGATGCTCTAGAATCTTTTTCTTTGTGTATAAAGACCCCACCTGCTCGGTGCCATACTCTTGGTACAATCTGTTTTTCCCATGCTACTTTCATCAGTTTCCACAGGATTCATAGAACACCAGGGGCACTCTTGTACACTGTGAGGAACTCTATTAGGCCCAGGAGATGATGATGCCCTTGCCTTTCTCACAGCTTGCTCTACTTCTTTCCACTTAAGTGCACAGTCCTCCATTTGGTATTCTGGTGGATTGATAGGTGGGATGCCTGAAGGAATCAATGAGTGTGATGAGCAATAATTAGTTTGTTTGGACACCAGGCTTTAACCACTGATAGGCGCACTACTTAAACCTATTTTTCTGGCCTGAAAACTAGTGATGTGTAGTTTGATTCTTTTTACTGACTTGATTCGTTTGCTTCATTCAGTTTAGTGAATCAACTCAACAGGTTTGTTCGTTTGATTCACTGATTCACTAACGCAAAATAAATACACCTTGCTGAATTACTTGGTTATGAAAATTTGTTTGAACAGAAAAATACGGCAGCAAAGATCACTTAAGACTGTTCACTTGGAGGGCCGCACCCTAAAAAATATATACATCGTAATGTACATGAAAATGTCTATATACATTGTATGTAGGAAAATATACTACTTTACACGAAACACATGAACTAGAAGCAGCTTTCCTAGAACACTGACAAAAAAACAACATCACAATGTAATATAAACGAGGAAATAGAAGATTATTTTACTTTCAATAGAAACAGTAAAAAAAAAAACAAGATGTCAGAGTATATAATGCTAAGTCTCAATATTGAACTTATATTACAAAATATACCGTTTTTAACAGCACTGGAAAAAAAAGATACTGGCAAGCTGTGAAAATGCGAAACAGTAAACCGTTTGAAATGTTACTTTTTATAACTTCTGTCAGGACACTTGACTAATTCTGCTCTTTTCCACGTAATGCTGCTGATGCAGAATCCAGTGTAAGAAAATGTGTTCTTCTGCATTTCTTTCTTTCATGTTTTCCAGCACTTTGCTACTAGCCAATCCACTCTTTTACTCAGTCATATATGGCGCACCTCTGTTGTAATCCCACCAGTTAGTTTCTTCCAAGGTAATTCTGCACTTTCCATGGCTTCTTGAAGTTAAAAAAGTCCTTTCCTTTTGCTGAGACTCTAGAGATTCTTTATTTTCCAGTAAACTCAATATGTTGCTTTGTGCAGCGTATCAGAGTGACGTTGTATGGTATAATCTTTCATAACTGCAACGGTTAATCTGCAAATCAGAGATGTTGCCTTGTCATCAAAATTATTCAGTGAAAAAAGAATTATCTGGCTAATGATTTTGGAATCTTCTGTATTCCACCTCCACCTTTCTCTTCTGTGACATCATCAATTACTTTTTCGCTACTGATTTTAAATTTTACACAAAGTAAAATAAATAGTTTAAACAAGCCTTCACTTCGCTATCCTAATCAAAATTATGTGCGTGAGGAAATGGATCCTGTGTGCTATTTGATTGGATATTTTACTAATTCTGAGAGCTGTGACTAGCTTAATGGTAATGTCACTCATACAATGCAGAATGCATATGTTGTATACGCATGTTCTGTTACAGATGCGGGTTGTTTTAAAGAATTCCAAAACGATACAGTACATCACTGTTTTTTTATAAAGTAATGGGCGGGCCCCCAAAAATTGACCATTAAGGTTAAAAGTATGAACCATTTATTTTAAACAATATCATTCAGCTTCAACTGTGACCTATTTAATAAAATATGGTTTACACACAAACAAAACCCCTGCTGAATCTCACTGGGAATTATATTAAATTTCCCACAGGTCAGGTTTACATGACGTGTGATATTGTTTGTACTCGCATAGCAATGTCACCCGATCCTGTATATGCATTAAAGCAGAAAGCATATATATATATATATATATACATACAGTGCCTATAGAAAGTCTACACCCCCTTAAACTTTTTTTCACATTTTGTTGTGTCAGTGCCTCAGAGTTTCATACATTTAGATGAGGATTTTTTCCACTTATCTACATACCATACTCCACATTCTTAACGGGAAAAATGTTTTTATTGAGAAAAAGATTATATATTAAAAATGCAAAACTGAAAGATCGTAATTGGATAAGTCTCCATCCCCCTGAGTTAATACTTGGTGGAAGCACCTTTGGCAGCAATTACAGCTGTGAGTCTGTTGGGATGGGTCTCTACCAATTTTGCACACCTAGATTTGGTAATATTTGACCATTCTTCTTCACAGAACTGTTCAAACCCTGCAAGTTCCTTGGGGAGATATGATCGACGGCAATCTTCAAGTCATGCCACAAATTTTCGATTGGATTTAGGTCAGGGCTCTGACTGGGCCACTCAAGGACATTTACCTTTTTGTTCTTTACCCACTCAAATGTAGTTTTGGCTGTGTGCTTTGGGTCATTGTCATGCTGAAAAGTGAACTTCTGGCCCAGTATCAGTTTTCTTGCAGAGGGCAGCAGGTTTTCCTCAAGGACTTTTCTGTACTTTGCTCCATTCATTTTACCTTCTATCCTGACAAGTGCCCCAGTCTCTGCCAATGAGAAACATCCCCATAACATGATGCTGCCATCGCCACGCTTCACAGTAGGGATGGTGTTCTTTGGGTGATGCACTGTGTTGGGTTTGCGCCAAACATAAAGCTTTGCATTTAGGCCAAAACGCTGCATTTTAGTTTCGTCAGACCACAAAACTTTTTGCCACATGGCTACAGAATCTCCTGAGTGTTTTTTTGCATACTTCAAAGGGATTCAAGGTGGGCTTTCTTGATTAATGGCTTCCTTCTTGTCACCCTACCATACAGGCCAGATTTGTGGAGTGCTTGGGATATTGTTGTCACATGCACACTTTAACCAGTCTTGGTCATAAAAGCCTGTAGCTCTTGCAAAGTTGCCATTGGCCTCTTGGTAGCTACTCTGATCAGTCTACTTCTTGCTCGGTCATCCAGTTTGGAGGGTCGGCCTGATCTAGGCAGGGTCTTGGTGGTGCCATAACCTTCCAATTCTTATTAATTGTCTTGACTGTGCTCCAAGGGATATTCAAGGCCTTTGATATTTTTTTTATACCCATCCTCTGATCTGTGCCTTTCAACAACTTTGTCCTGGAGTTCTTTTGAAAGTGTCTTGGTGCTCATGGTTGAGTCTTTGCTTTGAAATACACTACCCAGCAGAGGGAACCTACAGGAACTGCTGAATTTATCCTGAAATCATATGAATCACTACAATTTAACACAGGTGGAGGCTGCTTAACTTGGTGTGTGATTTTGAAGGCGATTGGTTACATCTGATCTAATTTAGGATTGCTATTACAAGGGGGTGGACACTTATCCAACCAAGCTATTTCAGTTTTTATTTTTAATTAATTTTATACAAATTTCTAGAACATTTTTTTCACTTGGAAGTTTTGGGGTAGGATGTGTAGATAAATGAAAAAAAAAACTATTTTAATGCATTTTAATTTCAGGCTATAAGGCAACAAAAGGTGAAAATTTTGAAAGAGGGTATAGACTTTCTATAGGCACTGTATATATATAAACAATGAATACATGCAGAATTAAAAGGTAAGCAGTGCAGTTTCAGTTTATGTTGCCTCTGCCTGTCCCCTGCTGAGTGCTGTGTCTGTTGATCGCTCATTTTCGGTCAATGTAAGCCACCTCCACCTTCACAATAAGCTACTGACCAGAAAACATGCCTGGACTGCTGGGGCTTTTGATATCACGGTGGTCACGGGTAGGTCTCTGACATTCTCATGCACATTAAATTATTGCTCACAGCACATGTAGCATGCACGGTATGGTATGTAAATTAGCCAAATACTGTGCTCGTAAATTAATGCGTTCTCTGTTGGTAAATGGGGCACTAAATTTAGATCTGTGGCACATGTTAGGCTCACTACTTTACGTGCGCAATAACTCCAAATTTAGCACCCTTTCGTAAATGAGGCCCTGTGACAGATCGAACGATTCTTGGTGTTAGACCTCCCTCCCGACCTGTGAGTACCCTTAACTAAATGGCATGACAATTTATTCCTTAAGGTAGGTGGAAGTCGGTCATTTAGGAAGGGGGCTGAGCTACGGCACCGAAGCTCACTGACTCGGAAGGGAGGCGGCATGGCATCCGAGGATTGAAGGAGCGGATGAGCTCGTTAACATAGGGCTCATGAGCGAGGGTATAAATAGGGGGCGTAGTGAATGTGATCTGTTCTTTTTTATATGGTTAGCAACAACCTAGAAGGAGACCCCATTATTTGTGAAAGAAACTGTGAGTGTTTGTTAGTTTTGTCTTGTAAAGCTGTTTGTATTGTCTGTTTCAAGATTACTAACACGATCCGAAGCTGCAGCAGGTAAAACGTTTAATTTACTTCTTCAGTATACTGATTTTAAGTTTTGAAGTGAATCACATTTGAAACATAGAATATTTACATAAGCAATGCATTTTTGTAAATAATTGCATAGCCCTTTCCTCTACAAATTTTGAAAAATATTAGGATAGAAACCAGTGTAACACCATAACACCAGTGCAAAATCAGTGTATTACCCTGGAGATACCATACCAGAACCATTAGCAGACCACGCATTTCATAGTGATCCTAATACGCACACAGGTTTTCATTCAATTGTATTCCTAGTATTGTAGTGTTAATCACAGAACTCCAAGGAGTTATTAATTGAGACTTGGAATAATAGCTCACAATGATTGTTCTTGGGTACTTTTAATTATGCACTGTGCCCAAGAGATGTGGATGAATCCATATGGAGGACCGATGGACAAGGTTATTGAAAGTTATCTGGATTTCACATCAGACAGTTCGTTGTGCAATTTTCAGAGGCACATCAATATGCGATTTTAAACACTTGTCAGCTCCCATCTGTGTAAGTTGTCCTCAGCTACAGTTGAGCAGTTATAGTGCTAGTTGCACTTATAAAGTACCCTCCTCTTGGGTGTTATCAATTGGTGGTAAAACTCAAAGGAAATGCTGATGCTCTTAAACTCCAGGGGTCAAGGTATGCAGTGTCTATGTGACGGACCTCTATGTGTTGTGGAAAGCTATTATTCCAACATTCATATTTTTTGCTTTCATCCTTCTAAAACTTGACCAAGGTAAATGTGCTCAGTAATTTTGTAGTGTTCACTTTCTTTTTCCTGGGTTATACTGTGCATTATTTACAGTTTGCCATGTTTTACCATACCTCGCTTTATCACATGTTGCTATGCTTTTACAATGGAAAACTTTTACAAGGGGGCATCATCAAATTGTTAAAATTAAGTGTAAAAATCAGGTCATCACTGTATAATACAAGGGGTTTAGTAAATTCCTAATGATATCAAACTGTAGTTTTACTAGTACTTAATTGTATGTATGTGGAAGCCCTCTTGTAAAGCATAGAAATACAGTCAGGTAGACAAATATTTTTTGGCAAACCCAATGTGGAGTGTCTCACCTTGGATGCCTTTATTATAACAATGCAACTTCCTCATGTAAATACAATTGACTCAGGAGTTCCATTATGTACAGCAATGCCTATATTAACCAAGGGACGTGCCATTGGTGTTTGCTTATCCAGTGTGCTTCTGTTCTTCAATTACATCCTGCTGTACCTGTGACATGAATAAACAGATGCTTGATAACATTTCAGTCTTATTATACACAGGTGGATTTACATTATTCCTAGTCATTATAACAATTATTAGTAGTAGTCATAGTACTAGTTTCAGCACTAATAGTAGATGAAGTATTAATAGTTACAGTCATAGTAGTATCCATAGTAGTATACAGGGGTACACAAAAATCCCTGGCATGTATTTTGCAAAAAGTTTGTTATCGGTGTAAATTTCAGGCAATATGGGTAAAGCAGCAGATGTGACAGAAGTTGACAGAAATTTAAACAGTGATTCTCCTGGTCTCCTGTGTGCGAACATAACTCTACACCCCAGCCAATCAATGGCAATGCAGAAGCGTTCACAGACAGGTGCAGCCATGTGGGGAAACAGCAGAAGATTAGGAGCACTTTCAGCTGGCCTTCCCCAGGTTGAGTTTAATGGGTCCTTTGGTAGATGCTAGAAATATGACCACTTACTTGAAGCCAAACAAGTACAAAGAGGATGTTTGTAGAGGAAGAGCTTTGCAGTAATACAGTGCAGCGATGCTGAAAGAGCAGTGCACACAGCATTGGGCACAGTACAATTAGCGGACAGGTACTACAGAGGCTTTTTTTAACAGTACAAATATCTCCCTTAATGGTCTGTGTCTCAAACAATCTTCCCATTAATTAGTGGACCATTTTTTTTGGTGCTTTCCATGTGAACTTTCAGTTTTCAAGCATCCTAAATGGGTTTTTAATTGTGCTGTACTTATAGTGGGGCGCCACATTGGTTTTGAATGTTAAACTGCCAGGTCATTATCCTGCTTACAGATATGTGTCCTTTAATAATATGAGAGCTCACAGCACTGGTCAGGTTCCATCAATAACTTCCAACCTCAACTCAGCTGACTGATATTCTTTGTACTCTCTCCTGGCATTGTTATCAGGGCCACTCTGTACTCTCCTGGCATTGTTATCACGGGCACTCTGTACTCTCTCCTGGCATTCTTATCAGGGGCACTCTGTACTCTCTCCTGGCATTGTTATCAGGGGCGCCAGCATGACAAAGGGGTACAGCTTGTCAAAATGTCAGGGGCATGCACAGCAGTGGGTATTGTGTAAAAACATTTTAGCATTTACAAATATTAACCACATTTTTACTAAGCCCTGCGCGTTTCTCTTTAACAGGCACTATATAACTATGGGAAAAGCATGGGGGGGAACTACAAAATGACTGTGCACATTTACTGTGGCAAATGTTTGTAAAGGAGCACAGGGTAGCAAAACAAAACAATCAAAAAAAAAATATCCAAACCTTTTGTCACAAATGACCAAAGTCTTAATTGTTTTATTCACTGGTGGTTATATTGTATACTGTTTTAGTTGCACTATTTTTTTATTTTTTAAGCTGTGTGTTTTATTTATTTTTATACCCAAAATTTAATTTATGTGTTTTGTGTACCCAAAGGGAGACCCCAATAAGGAGGTTTATGTATGTTTTTTTTATCCTTTTAATTATTTTTAAAATAATTATAATAATATTATTATCACAGTCACAGGTGATTGGGACCTTAATTATAGTTAAGTGCAAGTCAAAAGCACCACTTGATTAGTTCCCCTATATAACTGGAACCAAAAGAACAGAGAGGGAGAAGATTGGAGAGGGGACATACACACACACTGGAACATGGCTATTTTGAACATGGAAGGAAGAGAGGCAGCACTGGAGCCCAAACAATGAATACAATGAAGAGAAGCAGAAGGAAACAAAATGGAACAACTAAAATGAAGTGAAGACTACATCACAGAAAAGTTAAGTACTCTTTGTATTGGTGAGAATACTGTTTCACAACAGACTGCAAGTATAACTTGTATTGTTTATGTAAGTGTCCTGTTTGATGAATGCTAGTGTTCTAGTTATTGTTAACTGATACACAACTCCAGTATAGAGGGACTGTGAATGGAATAAGTATACTGTTGGACTGGAAGATATCTCTATTGTATTATGATTGCTGATGCATTGTAGTTTTGTCTGTCTCCATGGCTTGCCTCCTCTCTTCCTCTGTTCCAGAAGAGGGATTGCAGAGAAGACGGACTGCTGTATCACCTGCAGTCACCCCGATCAGAGAGGCTCTCTCCTACTAGAGAGAAGGAAGACCAATGATCTTGTAGCGAGGGGCCGAATGTGGGGTGTGTGATTTGCTCCACTCCGAGAGAGAGAGAGAGAGAGAGTATTAAGCATGGATCGTTTTCATTGTTTCTCCAGGATTGACGTCACAGAGCGAGGGAGGAAGCACTCCCTGGAGGCGGGTGTGGGATCTGGGTGCAAAGTATTTGTAAGGAGCCAGTTGGACTTTCATGGACAAATTAAAGTGCCTGCATTATGGTGAAGACCACTTTTGAGAAGATTGCTTTTTTTGTCCTTTGAGGAACACGGCACTCTGAGGCCATTGAAGGTCACGTGACACTACAATGGTATGGTGGATGTAATTAATCTACCTTCTCAACAGTGTGGGGCATTTTGAAATCCTCCAGTGGGACTGAACTATACTGTTTATCTATATATCTAACTATACTGTCTATACTGGGTATAACTATTTTTGTTACTGACACTTCTTTGTTAAAACTGTATTCTGTTTTCTTTTGTTGTTTTCCATACCATAGTAAAGAGCCATTTTGTGCAACTGTCTGTGTGGTTCTCTGGGGTGGCGGTGGGGGTCTGGTGGTCAGTCTAAGATCCAAACAACCTGGGGGGTATAGAAGAGAAGGTTATTATAAAAAAGTATATTTGCCTGTAAAGTCATGCAAACATAATACCTGACACTTTCTAAATTGCAAAAATACAGAAAAAGTGAGTTTTTAATTTAACAAAGTTTTAAATATAAACATCGTTTTTGGGACACAGAAAAAAACTAAATGTTTTTAATGTTGACAATTCACAGACTTGATTGATGGAAACACAGCGCCGGCAACAGGTTTTAATCAGCTAGTGAACCTTCACCTCAAACTGATAAGGATGTGGGTCCCCACTGTAATGTGTTGCTTGTTAGCTGTGCAAATTCTAGCCCCTGTGTGAAATGCCCTCGATGAGCCTGACAGAAACAGGTGGTTATTTAACCCGAGTGTCATTGTTAGCTTTAGGGAAAACTACCTTCCACACACAATGCCTGTTAAACAGCACTCCACAAACATCAATTCCAGTTGAAATTGCCTTGGACGGTTCTGTTATTTAACCAAACGTCTTTATCCATTTCCCAGCGCTTTGAATGTACTCGCCACCTTCGCTTTCATCCAAGCTTTGTGAATGACAATAGATTCCTAACAGGCTCTACACATCGTTACTGCTTACTTAAATAAGATGATGCTTGCTAGTCTTAAGCACGTCAGAATTTCAAAAGGGAAATCATGGGTTATGTTTCTTTACAGAGCAGAGGTATACATGTTACTCAAACACACTAGGCATGATGTCATTAAACAACAATCCTTTATAACAATGTTAAATAATTATTTTATTAATATGTCCTTAGCTATACATTGCCTGGTCACTTTATTAGGACCTGTATACCCAGTTTGATTTGGCATCGTTTCCTGGTATATCCAGAGTGCCTTGATTACTCTGGAAGGCCAGACTAATGCCTTGAGCTTCACATTGCACTTGTTCCCTGATGGTGGTGGCTGTTTTCAAGACAATAATGCACCCATCCACCCAATGGGTCGAGCAGCAGGACACAGACTTTAGGCACCTTTGGGATGTATATTTATAATTCAGCTTTAAGTGACTAGGGTAGGTCCAATCAAACACAGATTGGAGTATACAGATTCATTCTAGTATCGTCAAAGGAAAATGATCGAACTTGTACAACTGAATGCAAATAAATTCAAATACAAAGATTAACTTAATTCAATATACCTTTTGTATGCTCCTGTTATATCTAATGTAATATTTGAAACAATATTTACTTTTGTTTAATATATTGTGAACTGTTGTTGGGTCACTTGTTATTTGATCCCTGATGTAATCCCAACAGAATGAGACCAAGACAATGCTGTGATTAGGGCCAACAATGTCCCAATCTAGCTGCAGGTCCTGCTGAAGTACATGCATACAGGGTGTCCCATTACACAATGTAATCTACAATGTCAGTTACAATGTTCCCTGTTAAATCAGACAGGCACACCACACATCTAATGATCTTAATACAAACCTCTTTTCTTACAATTGTGAAACACTGATGCCTAGAATGCCCTGCTTACATGGAACATGCTTTATATTAAATACACTTTAAGGACGACACCTGGCAAGTGGGTCTGTCTGTCCCAGTAAAAACAACAACTAAAATAAATGTAGTTTGTTCCTTAATGCATTTATCCAAAACGATTGCCCACCTGCAATTGTAGCTGCGATGTCTGTAACCCTCCAGTAGTGTGCCCTGTTAGTTACCCATTCATCTCTTGATCAGGTAGTGACAGAATGCAAACCCTCCTAATGTAAAATACGCCTCCTCATTTTGAGAGATTTTTTTTTCATTAAATATGTTTTAATAATTTATGGGAAAGTGCATTATTTATGTATTTATGGATGTATTTAAATCTTAGTTAGCATTAGTAATGCAATTTACCAAATACACTATGTGTAGAATACAAAACACACACACACATAGTCCAAGTGGGTACTGTAGCACACATGAATTACTGGAACCCAAATATGTGCTGTGTAAATGACACCTGAGAATACATTTCAGACGGGAGTCCAATTAATTGCCATTATGCAGCATACAAACTAGCTGATTGTGGTTTTATACATTTAAAATACTGTATTTTAATTGAGATCTTTTGATGGAACAAATATATAGAAAGGTAGAACTCATTTAACAAATACTCATCATCGCGATAGTAAGTCTCTTAATGCAGTGTTTTGTAAAGACAAAAGCTGGGAGAGTTTGCTTAACGTTTGTGTTGACTGCTCTTTTACTGCTGTTATTCTCCTATATAAATAACGGATTGCTTTGAAAACGACACTACCCAGAAGTCCAGCAATGATGCTCGTATACAAAGTTTTTGTATGTTTATTTGGATCATTAGATAACGAGAAAAACAGGTGTTTTTTTATGTAAATGCACCTATAGCTCTACTTTTTGGCCGTTAATCCTGATATTAATGTTTAATCCTCAATTGTCGATATCAAGAATGGGATTATTAATATCATGCATGGCATTTCTGATATCAAGAATAGTATTTGATAACAAGAATGGCATTTACATCAAAAATACAATTAGATATAAAAAAAATGCAATCCGTGATATCAATAATGACATGCTTGAGATCAGAAATGCAATCCGTGATATCAATAATGCCATTCTTGATATCAGAAATGCAAACTAATGAGCATCTGGTTTGAATTGTTGATATAAAAAATGCATACTAATTAGGTGATGAATTACACCCAGGCTGTATGTCCGTTTTGTGTTTGACAAAAATGTCTGAGAATTCTCATGACATGGACAATGTTTTACAAGCAATTCATACAATGCACTTCCAGGCAGCATTCGAACTCGCAAGGCTTGTATAGTTTCAAATAATTAAAAGACAGAAGTAGTAATGTTCAGCTAAACTCAAACTAAGGCATCTCTGTCCAGAGTATACAAGAAACAAATGCACGCAGTTTTACAGCAGGTACAGCACAAACCAATCTGCGGTGTTGCAGATGAAACTACAGATGGGAGAGAGAAGTCCTGAGCATTATTTAATTTAATTATGAAAATGCTATATTTTTGTAATAATGCCCCTCATTTTAGACTAGTCTGTGCATTGTAATGCCAGCAATAAGCTGTTTTTTTTAAAACATCTTTGTTGACTGACCTACAGTACAAAGATTATTCCTGAAAACTACAAAATCAATAGATTGTTTAATGTAAAAATGTTATTTATGTTCAAATTACATTGCTAATTTTTAATAAATTGGTAAAAACAGGGGGGAAAAACTGAACTTGCCATTCCCCAGAATGGAGGATCAGGAGCCCTACAATCACATTTCACCCTCTGGTGACTTGCAGGTGGCATTTTAGTAATAAATGTGGCGGTTGAGCATGGGGTATGCGCCCCAATAACTTATGACTACACCACACAAACAACATTAAGAGTACTGGGACCTATTAAAGAACTCCATTTCCCCCCTGTGCTAGTTTTCTCAATTGAATGAAAAGTCAGACAAAAAGGTTATTGAGAGCAGGATATTATATTATAACACACAAGGAATAACACATAGATAAGCTAAAATGACCAACGTGGTGATGGCTGCAGCAGTGGACAAAAAAATAATGAAAGTTTGGACTTTAACACAGCTGCACCTAAAGAAAGCACAAACAAGTCAGGGCTGGAGCACAGAGGAAGGGAACCCCCAGTAGAGGCTGCAGGATTTAATTCCTGGCTGGGCCAATGATTTAATGACGTAAATGTTGTAACAAACCCAATCCTTAAGCAATGTCCAATAACTAGTATTTTTTGACGGAAATACAAAAACTACCCTGAACAATATAACTCTCCAAAGCAGTAGGATTGCTCGACAGACAGAACCAAGAAAAACTGTGGGGCAAGTCAGGATTGTTTACAAATAGAACATAGGAAGACAAATTATACCAGAAGACAACAACAGAGTTCAAATAGCAGATGTTATTGAATATGTGTGGAATATTATACTTGAGACAGATGTCAAACATTTGGAGTACATGAGTTTTAAACAGACAGCATTTGAACCATTCAAAATGTTTACCACAGTCCATCAGGCAGTCCTTATAAAGAAAAAAAAATGTCCATGAAACAACCACCAATACTTTAAAAGTCCCAAAATATTATTCAATCCATATTGTGAATGTAGTTGAAATAGAAAAGTTGAAACACAAAACAAAAAAAATAAACTTCTGTGCTGGGTTCTCGTTAATGCCGAATAAATAAAAAAAAAGGATAATACTCCAAAACAGTCAGAACAGACCAGATAATCCAGCAGAAAAGAATATAAGATTGCTCCCCATTAGGGGATCTCGGAACCAGTTCTTCCTTGGTCCTGTAGGGCTTTGATTTTCCAACCAGGTAAGAAGACAAAAAGTGATGATGATAACTAGATTAGTCACTGCTGTTGCTCTTAAGATCCATATAAACAATTTGAATGATGTGGATAGTGTCAGTTTGGCAGGAGATTAGATAACTGGTTAATTTAAACTGGAAAAATGGCAGATTAGAGAAAATACTGTTTCTAACAACCAAAAGATAATTGCTTCCTGATTTCTCCTTTACAGACCAGCAAACCCCCTCTTCAAACACTCTGCATCCACAAAAAAAAAAAACACACCCAAAAAAGAATCACCCCAAAAAAAAAAAAAAAAAAAAAAAGAACCAACCTCCCCATTAGGAGGTAATAGTCCTATTTAAAGAGTCACCAATTAAGATATTTAGAATTAATGATCAATCAAGCCCAATAAGACCTTTGCGAAGGCAATTAAGGAAAACAGCTGAATATAAATAAAATGTCCATGAGGCAAATAAAGAAAAGATCCTCAGTTAAAACGAGAAAGTCCAGTGCAGAGATAAACCCCTACCAAAAGTTAACAGTAAATTGAAATAGCTTCACCTAATTTTACTTTATGGAATCTGAAAGGCCCACTTTAAAAATGAGAACAAAATTACTAATTTCACAATTAACAGAGAACTGAATTAACCTGGCCAGGTATTCTGATACTCAATTAAGAGCAGCAGGCAGCAAATTACTTATGCTGCATTCATGGAGCTAGTGCTACAACGTAATGACATAATTACTAATATGTGTACTGAGGACACTCAGTACTGTCAGAAATAGCATCATATTCTCCAAGAACGCACACTCTACCAAAACATTTTGATGTTAATGAGTTCCAAGTCACTACCACACATAAAGAAAATGATTTCTGGCAAAAGCTCTCAAATGTGTATTCGACTTCCCAAAGTGATCTTAAATTTAAAAAGCTCTCATACAGTGACTAAAAGTGAATGTTAATACTTCCCTTTGAGCTTTAGAAAAGTGTCAGTTATGGGAACAAAAACAAAACAGGAATAGAGGCATGACTAGAGCATAACATACAGTACATCTCAGCTGCATCAGTCTACTGAATTCAAGTTGATAAAATTAAATGTAGGTACTTACATTACTGACGCATTTGTTGATTCGTCAGTTTTTCTTTTTACAAAATGTGTGAGGACATAGCTAATGTGTAAGGCACAAATATAGCTACGGTTTACTGCAAAGTTGGCTAAAAGTTCTGTATTACTATATTTCTTAGTAGACACCCTTACCCAGGGCGACTTACAATTGTTACAAGATATCACATTATTTTTTACATACAATTACCCATTTATACAGTTGGGTTTTTACTGGAGCAATCTAGGTAAAGTACCTTGGTCAAGGGTACAAAAGCAGTGTCCCCCCCCCCCACCCACGACCCTCCAGTTAGGAGTCTAGAGCCCTAACCACTACTCCACGCTGTGTAGGTAATTAGACAGCTAATTGCAAATGTAAAACATAACTAAACAGCAGCTGCACAAGCTGGTTGCTTGTGTGCCTTGCAATGAAAGAAAAGTTCATTGCAAAAGCACCAAAAGTGCTCAGTAAAAAACACAACCCAATCAAAACGTGCAAAACTAAAAACATCCATAAACCACCTTAAAACAAGCCCAGGTGCTTGACCAGGATGATCCCAGGGGAACAGAACAGTCCAGGTGGACGACCCCTCCCCCAGGGGCAACAGCCCGGCTTGTTCAATGCAAAAGATGAACATAATGGTAGCGAGAGCAGAGATTACATCACTGTTATAACACGCTGTAATTATATTAAAAGAAAGGCCAGGTAAAACAAAAGGACTCCAACACAACAAAAATGTGCTAGAACAAACCTGTGTGCACCGTGACAAGAGTGCACAAAAGAATTCTTTAATCACAAAATAATAAAAAACTACACAGAAGGTACAAAACTTTACTAAAATCCGTAAGAAAACAATATAAGAAAAGCATAAAGAAAACTTGTTCTCAGGGAGTCCAGGATACAACAAATCACACAGCAACGGCTGAACCCTTTTTACCGGTGGGGGAAGAATATACACAAAACGACACGACACGGCACAGCAACACAGTGAGTGATGCATAAACTCCCACACAATAACCTGGCATTCAAAATGTCCTCCAGTCACCAGCACAGTAACCAAAACAAACAAGCGTGTATGAGCTTAAAAATCTTTATTAAGACATGCATTACACTAATAAAAAAGATGTATTAAAATCTTTGAATGTAATAGAAAGTACAGTAATCCGTCACATATCCGACTGTGATGGGACCAGAATAAGGGCGGATAAAGGTGGATAAATTAATCCTGTTTTAAATACCATTACACACACAGCTGTAACAATTACTGTACTATATTATTATTTTTTTGAGCTTCTGCTTTTATTAGGGAGCTCCCCTAAATCCCTTGTTTAGAAAGATACAGGGTATTAATGCTTGTGACAGAGTAGCTGTATGCCGTGTGGGTGTGTGCATTCGTTGCAGAATGACAGGCAGGAGATCGAGACAGAGGCTGAAGTTGACATGCCCTGCAGGTGAACAGGATTTACTTACATAGGGTTTCCCAGATATAATGAGAAAGACAACAGTTGTGGTTCAAAGCAGTAGGAAACCACTGTATTTATTTTTTTCAGCGTTTAATGAACAATGGCTCTCATTCCTCTCCTCTCACTCACAAACTCAACCTCTCTCTCTCTCTTTCTCTCTCTCTCTCTCTCTCTCTCTCTCTCTCTCTCTCTCTCTCTCTCTCTCTCTCTCTCTCTCTCTCTCTCTCTCTCTCCCGCCACCAGATCCTGCTTCTCTCTCATCTCCACAAACACCCCTTCCTCACTCATTCTCCATCTCTGTTCTTGATATTAACCACATTTAGAGGTGGATAAAGAACAAAGGCATATAAAACGAACAAGCAAACACTAGCCAGCAAACCCTTATCCAAGCTTCCCTTCATTGAAAAAATGTTTGCCAGTGTCAGAGTCAATAAACCTGAAACTGTGCGCTTGCTGTTTTACTAGATTAATTCATTTCAACTGATGTGCATTCTAGGGAGCCTTGAGCCTGTACCATTAATTGACTGATAAGATAGAGCCAAGCATGTTGTATGCGATGAATTATACATGTTTGGCACAAGATTGAATAGTCAGGCTTGCGCCAAGATGGAGACCGCCTGGAGGTTACTCAAGTGTATATTAACTTTGATCTGCTGCATTCAAAGCTCAAAAACTTTCACAGTCATGTGCAGTTGCAACATCTTGACTGCTTCAGATAGCATTAAGACAGCACTGTGAAAAAGCCCCGTTATTAGCACAGTCTGCATGTATCATTACATTGAAAGCTTCCAATAACATCTCATTCCAGCTGGCAGGAACCTTTTCTGTTGAAATTATTCAGAGGGGTTTAATGTGATCCCAGTGGCTGTATTTATAATGACTTTTGGCAGAATGGAACATTATTTTTCTAGAACTGCAATCTCACTAGCAATTAAGAAAGACACTGCAATCAATAAAAACACTGCAATCTCACTAGCAATCAATAAAGACACTGCAATCTCACTAGCAATCAATAAAGACATTGCAATCTCACTAGCAATCAGTAAAGACACTGCAATCTCACTAGCAATCAATAAAGATGCTGCAATCTCACTAGAAATCAATAAAGACACTGCCATCTCACTAGCAATCAATAAAGACACTGCAATCTCACTAGCAATCAATAAAGACACTGCAATCTCACTAGCAATCAATAAAGACACTGCAATCTCACTAGCAATCAATAAAGACACTGCAATCTCACTAGCAATCAATAAAGACACTGCAATCTCACTAGCAATCAATAAAGACACTGCAATCTCACTAGCAATCAATAAAGACACTGCAATCTCACTAGCAATCAATAAAGACACTGCAATCTCACTAGCAATCAATAAAGACACTGCAATCTCACTAGCAATCAATAAAGACACTGCAATCTCACTAGCAATCAATAAAGACACTGCAATCTCACTAGCAATCAATAAAGACACTGCAATCTCACTAGCAATCAATAAAGACACTGCAATCTCACTAGCAATCAATAAAGACACTGCAATCTCACTAGCAATCAATAAAGACACTGCAATCTCACTAGCAATCAATAAAGACACTGCAATCTCACTAGCAATCAATAAAGACACTGCAATCTCACTAGCAATCAATAAAGACACTCATCTCACTAGCAATCAATAAAGACACTGCAATCTCACTAGCAATCAATAAAGACACTGCAATCTCACTAGCAATCAATAAAGACACTGCAATCTCACTAGCAATCAATAAAGACACTGCAATCTCACTAGCAATCAATAAAGACACTGCAATCTCACTAGCAATCAATAAAGACACTGCAATCTCACTAGCAATCAATAAAGACACTGCAATCTCACTAGCAATCAATAAAGACACTGCAATCTCACTAGCAATCAATAAAGACACTGCAATCTCACTAGCAATCAATAAAGACACTGCAATCTCACTAGCAATCAATAAAGACACTGCAATCTCACTAGCAATCAATAAAGACACTGCAATCTCACTAGCAATCAATAAAGACACTGCAATCTCACTAGCAATCAATAAAGACACTGCAATCTCACTAGCAATCAATAAAGACACTGCAATCTCACTAGCAATCAATAAAGACACTGCAATCTCACTAGCAATCAATAAAGACACTGCAATCTCACTAGCAATCAATAAAGACACTGCAATCTCACTAGCAATCAATAAAGACACTGCAATCTCACTAGCAATCAATAAAGACACTGCAATCTCACTAGCAATCAATAAAGACACTGCAATCTCACTAGCAATCAATAAAGACACTGCAATCTCACTAGCAATCAATAAAGACACTGCAATCTCACTAGCAATCAATAAAGACACTGCAATCTCACTAGCAATCAATAAAGACACTGCAATCTCACTAGCAATCAATAAAGACACTGCAATCTCACTAGCAATCAATAAAGACACTGCAATCTCACTAGCAATCAATAAAGACACTGCAATCTCACTAGCAATCAATAAAGACACTGCAATCTCACTAGCAATCAATAAAGACACTGCAATCTCACTAGCAATCAATAAAGACACTGCAATCTCACTAGCAATCAATAAAGACACTGCAATCTCACTAGCAATCAATAAAGACACTGCAATCTCACTAGCAATCAATAAAGACACTGCAATCTCACTAGCAATCAATAAAGACACTGCAATCTCACTAGCAATCAATAAAGACACTGCAATCTCACTAGCAATCAATAAAGACACTGCAATCTCACTAGCAATCAATAAAGACACTGCAATCTCACTAGCAATCAATAAAGACACTGCAATCTCACTAGCAATCAATAAAGACACTGCAATCTCACTAGCAATCAATAAAGACACTGCAATCTCACTAGCAATCAATAAAGACACTGCAATCTCACTAGCAATCAATAAAGACACTGCAATCTCACTAGCAATCAATAAAGACACTGCAATCTCACTAGCAATCAATAAAGACACTGCAATCTCACTAGCAATCAATAAAGACACTGCAATCTCACTAGCAATCAATAAAGACACTGCAATCTCACTAGCAATCAATAAAGACACTGCAATCTCACTAGCAATCAATAAAGACACTGCAATCTCACTAGCAATCAATAAAGACACTGCAATCTCACTAGCAATCAATAAAGACACTGCAATCTCACTAGCAATCAATAAAGACACTGCAATCTCACTAGCAATCAATAAAGACACTGCAATCTCACTAGCAATCAATAAAGACACTGCAATCTCACTAGCAATCAATAAAGACACTGCAATCTCACTAGCAATCAATAAAGACACTGCAATCTCACTAGCAATCAATAAAGACACTGCAATCTCACTAGCAATCAATAAAGACACTGCAATCTCACTAGCAATCAATAAAGACACTGCAATCTCAACTAGCAATCAATAAAGACACTGCAATCTCACTAGCAATCAATAAAGACACTGCAATCTCACTAGCAATCAATAAAGACACTGCAATCTCACTAGCAATCAATAAAGACACTGCAATCTCACTAGCAATCAATAAAGACACTGCAATCTCACTAGCAATCAATAAAGACACTGCAATCTCACTAGCAATCAATAAAGACACTGCAATCTCACTAGCAATCAATAAAGACACTGCAATCTCACTAGCAATCAATAAAGATGCTGCAATCTCACTAGCAATCAATAAAGACACTGCAATCTCACTAGCAATCAATAAAGACACTGCAATCTCACTAGCAATCAATAAAGACACTGCAATCTCACTAGCAATCAATAAAGACACTGCCATCTCACTAGCAATCAATAAAGCTTGCTTACAGCCTCTAAGCTGATAACATACAATTATGCTATTATAAGTATTTAAATACAAAATGATTACTTTGTTTTACAATACATTGTTTAAGATTTTTTTTTCTTCTGGAAGAAAAGGTAGAGGGTGAGTGGGTGGCACCAGCAAGGTTGTGAAAGGCTGTTTCGTCACATGACTTGAATGGAATGAAGAAGCCTGTTCAGTCCCAGGTCATTAGAATTAGGCAGACTAGCTCATAGATGGGTAAACACAGGTACAAAAAGAAAAAATAGTTAAACACAAAATGGATCAACAAAACCAAGTCTGTAAAATTCAAATGAGTTGTAGAGAAAATGCTGAGGAAATGAACACATTTAAATTAATCTAAAGTTGTGACTAACATAACACTAGTTTTAGTGTTCACCAAAGGAAATATTACCAAAATCGATACAAACGTTTACAAGTACACGTTTCTCCAGCTATACCTGATTATTTGTGTGATTTATAATAAACTAATACATTATCGGTAGGGTGTCTCTTACTGCCCAAACTGCACGAGATGACAGCTTTTATACAATAAGAGACATCTTATACATGACTATAAACTTACATTACAAATCACCTATCAGAAACCAGCCAATGACCGTGAAGAATAGTAGATCATCATAGCTCATAGGATAAAAGACACACATTAAAATAGTGGAGTTTTTAGTGGAGTTTGCTTGCTTGGACCTGCATACAGGTCTGCATTGTTAAAAGAGATAACGTGTTTTGTGTTTTTAAGGTAAATCATTCTAGGTTAATGGTTACTGGTTCACTTGTTTATTTAAAAAATCAGAGACAGATTGAGATTGTTCCTGTTCATGGGAAGCATTGTAGATACCCCATCACTCAGCCTTACTTTAAGCAAAGCTCTTGACCAAAGAAACAGCACTTCAGAGGCCTCTTATCCTGGGGTCCAAGTAGAGAAAACCCTAGTATTTGTGACACATACACAGTACATTTTGAGAAAGGTCTATATCTGATCCTTTTAATATGTATTGCAGATCAGGTAAAAGTGCTTTCCCATTCACTCTCAATTTGTTGAGTAACTGTCAGTGCCCACGCGTTCTTATTTGGGTCACACTTCATAGTAACCATGTAAGACATGACAGGTAATTAAAGGATAGAGGTGACCGTGGAACACAGCAATCCCAGTATCACTGTTATACAACTTTTAAATGTAATTTATTTATTTACTTTTATAGTCCAATGAAAGGGTTAGCTTTCCAAGAGCAGGGTCCGAGTGTCCATGTGAAGTGTTTCATCAGTAAGCAGTGGTTTTGGAACTGGTATTATTAATTAGTCTTACCGCCACTGAAAACAATGTGAGAGCAGGTTATTGTTACCTGTAATTATCTCTGTTGCACAGTAATAACTACGAATAGTTAACCTAGTGTTAGTGTTGAAGCTATGACTAGGCTAATACAATTAATAGCAACATTACATTTATTACAAACCTTATTCCAGGCAATCAGGCTTTTCAACGGTCATTACCCTACAACAGATTCCTAATTAGAATCTCGCCTCAAACTGAAATATAAATTTGAAGCAGCCTAAAGTGACCAAATCCAAATATAACTTAAAAATAATGTTTAAAAATGTCATTATTTGTAGGCAATTGACCTTGTATTTCCCATCTCTGCGGTCATTATGTAGCAGGTGATGTCAGCAGCATCGCACATTGACACTAGTGCTTAGAATGGAGATTACTGGAAACTGTTTCCTGGTTAATATAAAGCTCTAGGGCTCCCTGAGTGGCTCACCTGGTAAAGGCATGGTCATGTCAGGGGAGTACAGAGTTGCTTACTGGCTGTGCAAAGGTGCCGGTCTTCACTGGGATTCAACAGGGAGCGTTCAGGGAGGGTTCAGGAAGGACTGCTTCCCTTCACTGTGCTACAGTGGACTCAACTGGACAGGTGCCCAGTGAGCTCAAAGCTGACACACAGGGCTGATCTGTGTCCTCCAGGGCCTGCAAGATGCTTTTTGGCACACTTCCTGTGCCGCAGCCACCCCGCCTCTCTCTGATAGACTCTTTGAGAAAGAAAAACAAAACAAAACAAGAAAGCTGTGTTGACTCAGGGCATGACACTAAGGATAATTTAAGATCAAAACATTTCAAATGTAATTGTTAGCAATCCTTGCCCTTGAATATAATGCTCTCTTCCAACAAGCTGGAATCTGGAACAATCACACGTTATATAAATATGTGGATTAGCTCAGTCCCAGCATCCTGGTAAAGCCTGCTCACAGTTGTGCTCAGTGAGCTTTGCATTGCCCCAACAGCCTTGCTGACACTGCTGTCATCCATAGAGCGCTGAAGGACCCCGCTTTGTGCAGCTGTGCACTGATTCTGACATGGACCGCACTTTCACTAAAGTGTCACGGCCACTTCGTTCACAGACACTTGTGTCTTCAGTGACAATATTAGTATCACTGTCCTGGTTTAAGGATTCTGCGTAGTCCAGCTGCCCTACATTGAGAACAGAAAAGCTGTTGATAGAATTATTCCAATGTTAATTGATGTAACTTCATTTTACTACAATGAGGCAGGCAGAAAGCCAGCATTTCTTTCTATAGATTCATTTAGATATAGTTTAATAATCTGTAATTACAATCTAAAAAGGCAGCTATTCCCATTACAATGCAATATGTAAACGTACAGTAGATGAGGTCTCTGTCACTTTAAATATCAACCGAAATGGTTTTCCGCAGATGTGATTAAATGATAATAGTGCAATTACAAGCTTTACACTGAAGAAGGCACTAGCCGTAATGTTTGTGTTTAGCTACTTGAAGATGGCATGTGCTTTATACTGTAATAATCCCATTACAAGCAAAAGTGAACGATAATTTGTTTTCTTGTTTCTGTATGTGGGTAAACACAGTCGGTGCAAGTGTAAATGAGGTAATGCACACAAAGGAAATATAGCAGGTCTTGCGAGAGCCTTGGCAGTTGTTCGAATCTGGTATTGAAGCGTGAGAGGTGCTGTGTTAGTGCCTGTGTATTGGGTTGAGATGTACTGTGTATTGGGATGAGCGGTACTGTGTATTGGATTTAGATGTACTGTGTATTGGGATGAGAGATACTGTGTATTGGGATGAGAGGTACTGTGTATTGGATTGAGATGTACTGTGTATTGGGTAGAGAAGTACTGTGTTAATAAAAAAAAAAAAAGAAAATCTATTAAATTGTTGCTTTTCACAAGTTTTTACAAAGGAGGATACGGGCAACATGCCTTACGTATCGACCTGTTCCTATATCCAGTTTTAAATAACTTTAGCATAACTGAAGCAGAAGTGTTAAAGGGACTAGTACTCAAAGAAATGAAAGAAGTTATTTACAAACCGCTAACCAAGATCATGCAACAGTCTCTTGACACAAACGTTGTACCAACAGACTGGAGAATTGCAAACGTAATACCGATCCACAAAAAGGGAGACAAAAACGAACTAGGTAACTACAGACCAATAAGCCTGACGTATATTATATGTAAACTTATGGAAACTATAATAAGATCCAAAATGGAAAATTACCTATATGGTAGCAGTATCCTGGGAGACAGACAGCATGGTTTTAGAAAAGAGATATTGTGTCTAACTAACCTGCTTGATTTTTTTGAGGATGCAACATCGATAACACTATGTAACACAATTTTTGTTCCTGGGTAGTAAGTGTTATTTCCTAATTGCTTATGCCTCAAAAGTATGGAAAATGGCTATTATTCCCCACAAACTTTGCTTTTGTGACCAGGACAGTGATATTTCAAAATATCACTGTTTCCAATGGGAAAACGGGCAAATGTGTATCTTTTCGTTCACATAAAGTCAGAAAAAAACAACATTTGAATCCAAATTAACATGTATTTATACTAAAGTAATCCAAAAATGACTACAAAAGATTTAGAAGTGAGCAGTTTTTTGAGATTTACGATTACACTGTATTTACAGTATAATCGTAAATCTCGAAAAACTACTCACTTCTAAATCTTTTGTAGTCATTTTTGTATTACTTTAGTATAAATACATGTTAATTTGGATTCAAATGTTGTTTTTTTCTGACTGTATGTGAACGAAAAGACACACATTTGCCCGTTTCCCCATTGGAAATAGTGACAGGCATTTACAGTATAATCGTAAGTCTCGAAAAACTACTCACTTCTAAATCTTTTGTAGTCATTTTTGTATTACTTTAGTATAAATACATGTTAATTTGGATTCATATGTTGTTTTTTTCTGACTTTATGTGAACAAAAAGACACACATTTGCCCGTTTTCCCATTGGAAATAGTGATATTTTGAAATATCACTGTCCTGGTCACAAAAGCAAAGTTTGTGGGGAATAATAGCCATTTTCTATACTTTTGAGGCATAAGCAATTAGGAAATAACACTTACTACCCAGGAACAAAAAATATATATATATATATATATATATATATATATATATATATATATATATATATATTATATATATATATATATATATATTTGTTACACATTGTAATGGATAATTGCAAAGCATATGACATGGTTTATTTAGATTTACAGAAAGCTTTTGACAAAGTCCCGCATAAAAGATTAATTCTCAAAATTCTCGAACTGAATTACTGCGTGATTCAAGGAAATGCATGCACATGGATTAGGGAGTGGTTAACACGTAG